>NW_022639558.1:864968-886248 GCF_010583005.1 Odontomachus brunneus | reverse complement strand
TTTTTTCAAATCAAAATAGTGCAAAAGCACATGTCGAAAAAACACTTTATCGCGTTCCATTTTTCACAAAGCAAAAGAAATTGTTGTTTAGGAAAATAATTGTGTATGCTGACTGAATGTTATCGAGAAATGTCGAAATTAATCACAAACTACCTGTTTCGTTAGTAATGACTACTAGAACTGTTTGCATTGCCATCTAACATTTGCGGGCGGAAACTAAGTTAAGGTCCTAATAATATTTATATGAGACTTTCCCGAGTATACCACTGGAAAGTTTAATAAGGTCCTGATTATTAATAATCCTTATCATTCATAAGGTTTTGCTTGCTACGCCGCGTTACATGACTTATCAGGGCCCGAAAATCTCTTTATACAAAACAGATAATTGATTATGAGCAATCTGATCATCTGACTATGAGATAAATTTTTGATGGGGTAGATATTGGACGGAATAACTGAATAGAGAGAGAATGAAATTGTTCGACATGTGCCGGCATTTGTTTCCACATTTTCAACACATGCAGTGATATTATTTAGTATCACGTCGAACAGACTCTTTATCTCATGAATAATTTTAATATTAAATATTTCCTCTTTCCCTATATATTAGCCACAATTCTCTCTCTATCTCTCTTAAAAACTTCTAATTAGTATTACGAAAAATGCTGCTTCAGCTAAAAGTTGAACCTGGAACTTTAAAATTTGCCGCGGTTTCAGGCAAAACTATTGTATATGAGTAACGAAATCAAAAGAATCTTATTGTCTCGATTTCCTGTAAAATTTTCCATGAAATTTAATTATACTGACTGCAAATCGTTTGAATTTGACTTGTATGATTATGCCAGTTTAGTGGACTTCTCTGACTCAGTTCTGTCTCGATAGAAACATCCTTTACACATCAGGGATATATGACAGCGCTACGTCGTCGAGGAAAACACGTGAGCAGTAATTAGTGAGAAAGGCGGAGCAGAAAGGATTGGCGAGGCGTAACGAGCTCGTTTCGCTGCTCGAGGAAAGACATCTTTGCTCATTTGCCAGTGCATCGGCGTTCATTGATCTATATAACGCTGGTGGCCCCGCCAGATTCCTCGCTATTTTCAACCGGCAGATTTCCGTCATATGATGAAGATCCTAAATTTATCATATCGTTGTGATTATTCCTTATGCGATTTCATCGATTTTTTTAAATCAAGAGAAAGAGAGAGAGAAGTCTTATTTTTATTTATTCATGAATGATAATTTGAGACGTGACGTTCTAATTGAAATTTAAAGATGAAGGTAAAGGTACAGGTAAACGATCGAAACTCGCACGTGCAAGAACGGTAACGATATACGCGATGGTCGTGAATGAACGAAACCGATCCCTTAGGCGTGTACGAGTTCGTATTCGGTCCGATCTGCAGCTAAAGTTACGTTTGTCGTTGGATCATGTTTGCAGAAATGTGTATCATAATACGATTCCGGAGATGAGCCCACGACCTTCGCGAAGGGGTGGAAATCTTACCGCTAAAGTAAACGTTCTATTAAAATGATAATCGTCTTCCTTGATACCTCGCATCTGCAATAATTCTTTTTCAAAATTATTTTCAAAGGACTTTAGATCTTTGTACTAGAACGACAGTTAACATTAACGACACTAACATAATAATTTAATATGATGGAATACATAATGTAACACCAGATAGTGAATAAGTAATTATTTGGCAACAGCTTTGGTTTCATGAAATTTATATCAACCGTAATTTTATTGCAAAAAAGAGAAGCATTAATTTTATGAAATTTTATGAGATTTTTCGCTATCATTCAATCTGGCCATCATGCACGATAGATCGTCGAAAACGTCACGTGTGAACAATGATCGGTAAACGAATCCATAGCGGACTTCCTTTCGTCAGAACCCACGGCGAGGGGTGGACGATTGTTGCTTGGTTGTTGTGAAATTAGCCAAACACACGAGGCACGATAGCGTCGCGCGGAATCACAACACGGTGTACGGTGACGTTGACACGTTTCGTTTCCGGTGTTTATTGGTCTGCTCGTAATTCCCCGATCGGCTCCGCGGTAACGGAAAACAGTGTCTGCCGAGCGAAACAAAAATCGTCTGCAAATAACTCAATATCATTGATTAAGAGTTGTGAGTTGCGATGCACAGTCTCCCAAATATAAGATCAAGTCCTTGATGAATTGATTTTTCCACTCCATCCATTTACTTTTAAATATTACAAATTTGTTACAAAGAAGTTAACGAGAAAAATTTATTTCAATTGGTAGCTTAATTGATAATTAAATTAACAGCAAATTTCACATAACTATTTCAAATCTTGTGTTATCTAGAATGAAATAAAAATATTAAAAATATAGAAATATTAAAAATAGAAATATTAAAATAAAAATGTTCTCACACCTCTATCTACAATAATATTTATGATCCGTGCAAATATTCACATTTTCTCGCACTTGTGAAGCGCAAGTAATGATCTGAGTTCAGAAAATTGCATTGTTTCAACCATCTTACGTAACTGACACATGTGTTCGCCAAATGTGTTTGGATGCGATTCTTTAATGACCAAAGCAGAGTAAGCTTTTGAAACTTCGCTACTGTAAATTTTTTATAGTCTTTCCCTTTTCTTCCTCTGCTTCATTATCTACTTTGTTGCATAAGCCTTTGTTATCTCTTTTCAAATAAAAGTCTTATATTTGTGACATATTATAATTGTGCGTATATATGTTGAATACCGTATTTATGTAAAATGTTCAAATTAAAGAGCTATTTGCAATAGAGACATACGTAATCAATCGAGAATCTCGAAGATGTGATTTTATCAATGTGCCGGGTAAGAATAAAGAAGTATTCTCAAACATTCAACCGATATTAATTGTTTTATTATTAAGAGATTTCTCTGTTTAAACGCTTCTCGTTCCATTACCTCGATTTCATCCGAAGGTTTCCGTCAAGAGATAAGGGATGATGATATATGAATCCGTATCTGTACATTTGTATCTATTTTTGTGAGCAGGATATGGTTCCAAAATTTATCCAGTTCCTATTTATAGACAATCCGCGTCAGAAATAAAAGATACGCTGATACTCGCGGAGAGGAGCCGCTGATAAGAATGCGAACGACAGTCGAACATCGGCAAGAAGGTGCAACATGCGACGCCGCACTTCCCGTCGTGCAGCTGTTGCATAATAATAAAAAAAGAAGGAAAGAAGAAAAACTACGCGAGCCTCGACTCGAAATCGACGAAGAAGGAAGGAAAAAAGGAAGGAAAGAAGAAAGGAAGGAAGGAAGGAAGGAAGGAAGGAAGGAATCGCCGAAATTCGATATATCCAGGTAATCGGTCCGTCGCGGAGGTCGCCAGGTGAGAATCTCAGCAACGTGGAGCATCGGAAAGCCGGCGTCCTACGGGGTGAAGTTGTCGGTTGGGGGTAGAAACGCCCCTGAGTACTATATATTTTGTACGCGACCAATGATGTCGCGTTATACGTTGCTTCGGACCAATCGCCGGGCATGCTGTACTCGCACATCGCACGATTTCATTGCCGAAAAAAAAGGAGGACGAGCAGGGGAACCAGCGATGAGGGAGAAGAGAGGAGGAAGAGAGAGGGAGAAGGAGAAGGGAGAAGGAGAGAATGCGTGTGCATGCGTGTGTGCGTACGTATGTGAGAGGACAAGGAGATGGGGAGGAAAAGAGAGAGAGAGAGAGAGAGAGAGAGAGGGGAGGAGAGAGAGAGAAAGAAAGAGAAAGAGAACCGGCATCAGCATCGTCAGCATCGCGCGCGACCGGACGATCACCACTACAACAGCCAGTGGAGGCGGTAGCACGACCACAATCCAACAGCGGAAGCGCGAGATCGGGCGGCCGCACTACGTGCGCGAGGCAACCCAGTTCGCCTTACTAACTTGGTGACTTGGTCACTCAGTGACGCTCTCGTGCGGCCGAGGGTGCTCTCTTGGCAAGTGTCGGTTACGTAATCTGTTGCCTGTCGCGATCGCCCGTCGACGCCGGCAACCGACGGATAGTCATTTTCGGAAAAGCGTAGTGACGTTTGAAACGTCTGTAACCGCCAGGTCCAACAGTGATAGCGATTTCTCAATATCGAGAATCCTCAGGTCACTTTTCTGTGAGACCGATATTTGTGAGACCGATCCGCGGTCAATGTGAATTCTGAGAATTAAGTAAAGAAAATATTTGGATTCCGAGGGAACTCTCTGAAAAAACAAGTGATATAATGGATATCCATCGAAAGAATCGTCACGTTTTCGCGATGAATAATCGCGCATACGACGAGTGTCGCATTATGATTACATAATTCATTATGAGCCGTCGTCGCGTTCAGATTCAATTCCAGGCGCCTGCCGAACTCAGGTTTGCAGCTATTTGCTTGCGGTGCGGTAATCAGACGCGGCTCCGAAGGACAAATGAATACGTGTGATCGGAATCGTGGGACTTTGCGCTCTTCTTTTCTTCTCTCTTCTTCGACCGAGGATGCAAATCGGCGAATCGCGAATGCCGAAGTGCTGAATTCGAAGAGTGCTCGCGCTGACGATCGGACAATCAATTCCACAATTCGAATTATGTGCGGGGAAGACACAATCACTGACGTAAATAGTCACCGCCGTGTTCGTAGGAAGATCGTAGATCCTCGTCGAGATTGAAGAGCTAGCTGTCGACAATTGAACGAGATCTCTCATACGAAGTCGATAATATTTTCAGATATAGCCGCGACATATAAATCCCATCAGCGTTCTCAAGTCCGACTTACTGCCGAATGCGCGGCTCGCGACTTCCGCTGGAAGAACGGTGCGACTCCGCGTCGAGGAAAACTCAATGGATGAGAATCGAGTCTCACGTCGGTATGAATGAACCGCGCGTCACTAAACAACCGTCGCATCGGCTTGAACGTATAAACAACGGATGATTATTTTTGTCATTAGTCAGTCATCCGGCGGACGATCTTCAAGACAAAAACGACTGCAACATCTGTCTGCCGACAGAAGCACAAGTCATACAAGTCACAAAAAAGTCAGCTCCGAAAAATATCTTATGTTGAACATGTTTTGGTCGAAAATCGATTTTTTGCGATAATATTTAGGAAATATGGACAGTCTATGTGAACCAAGAACCGGAACTAGAAAAAGTCTCCGTGAAATAGTTTAATTGTGAAACAAAATAACTTATGATCCTTCCTATTTGAATACAAAGTACTTGCTGAGTCAGTCGCAACATAGTCGTTGAAGTTCAGCTAGCTGCGAAGTCAGTCGAAAAAAGTTCAGAAGAAAGCTTACTTACTTTTCAGCGAGCAACGAATGAACTTGATGAACCCAATCAGTCGTCCGACACGTCGCTAACAAGTTCATGAAAGTCTCGTCGCGGGTACCAGCTAAGAATGTCTGACAGTTCGGATCAACTGTCATCGCCGAATAGCGACTGCAACAGTCAAATCGGCGCTGTTCATCGCAACGCAACCGCTCAGTACGGCAACACGACGTCGATGTCCAGTCTCGGCTTGTCTCATCATCCACAGAACCTGACCCCTACGTCGAACGGTAGCCCTCAGTATGCACAAGAGCTGTCTACTTGCAGCACAGCCGCCAGTGTAAACGCCAATATTGTTAACATCAGCACTCTCTCTTTTGGTGGTACCACTAGCAACTTCACGCCTGAGCAGATATCTTGTATGTGCGAGGCGTTGTCACAGAGCCAGGACATCGAAAAACTGTCCAGGTAAAAATCGTAAAAGCGGGATCAAACGTCACATTAAAATGTCATGCCTTTTTTCCATATTTGGCTTCTACATTTTACCCTACCACTTTGTAGAAGTTTTACGTTTTATTATTCTCTTTTTCTCGCTTTGTTTGAGATCCATTCCGTGGTGTAAACGACCTAATAGGCACTGTTTGTTTATATTAGCTTATATTTCACACTAGACGAAAAGTTAAAAGAAAGATCATTCAAACTGTCCATTTATCTATCAGTTTGTTTATCTACCAGTTTATCTATCTGTTACTGTCTTTATTTTATATTTCATCACTATGGAGTGTTATTCTCCTTTCGCATTGTATAGTCTACTCAAGGCATAGCACACGTTTGAAAGAGATAAAGATGCGCAAATTGTCTGCATTCGTTTTGGACGTTTTCGTGTTGAAAGCATTATTCTATCTTCCTTCAGCATACAATGAGTGACAGAGACAAAGCATTAAGCAAAGCGAATAACACTATCAATTATCAACACGAAGGCATCCAAAGCGAACGTAGCTTATGTTTCTCTCAGATCGGGTCACATGAACTGAGATCAACAGTCGTGTTTGTTCCGGGAAGAGTTCATTAGGAATGACTTCAGATTTCTTTTTATTTTAGATTTCTTTGGTCCCTACCGCCCGGCGAACTGCTTCGCGGGGGCGAGAGCGTACTGATGGCGCGTGCCGCCGTAGCCTTTCATCGTGGAGCCTATCACGAGCTCTACTCGATCCTGGAGAGCCACCCTTTCTCGCCGCGTCGCCACCCCGAGTTGCAGCAAATGTGGTTCAAATCACACTACCGCGAAGCCGAGAAGATCCGTGGCCGACCATTAGGCGCTGTGGACAAGTATCGGCTTCGCAAAAAGTACCCGTTGCCGAAGACGATCTGGGACGGCGAGGAGACCGTTTATTGCTTCAAGGAGCGCTCGAGGAACGCTCTGAAGGAGTGCTACATGAAAAACCGATACCCCACGCCGGATGAGAAGAAGAATCTCGCAAAAAAGACCGGCCTGACGTTGACTCAGGTGTCCAATTGGTTCAAGAATCGCCGGCAAAGGGATCGCACGCCGCAGACGAGAACGTGAGTTCCTCCATTGTTTTACTTTCGCAAACTTCCAAACTTGACGATTTAGAAAAGGAAATTAAGAAATTCGCAAGAATGTCAAACGAGTAGACGTAATTGACAGGCATAAATCAAAAGCTAGTAGCTAATTAATATAAGCTAGATTAACTTTTCTACCTCGTTGTTAATTCGTTACTAGTTAATTATTCATTGAAATATGGAATCGAGTTTGTGGTTTAGTCGTTACATTGTTGGTTCGTAATGATGTTAAATTTGCTGTTTCGTGGTTAGACAAAGTCTAATTTTTATTAGTGTAGTTACAGCGAGAGAGAGAGAGAGAGAGAGAGAGAGAGAGAGAGAGAGAGAGAGAGAGAGAGAGAGAGAGAGAAAGAGAAATGGAAATTTAGAAATTAATTATACTATGGGAAGCTCTTTTGCTTATTGAGAAGTTAGCATTATATGCTCGAAAAAATTGATCGAATTAATTCCGTGAACAGCACCCGCTTTTAATTTTCGTCTAAGAGATACTTAGGGATCTCACGTTGTTCGCATAATCCTGGTGCAAAGATTGCAAGTTTGAATTCATTTGTGAAAATTGGGAGAACATACTCCACATATTTTGTAAGTCATCGGTTAATTTTGATTAATCTTTTCGTAAAATGATTTTTTTAAGTAAAATTATTAGTTATTTATCCGCATAAAAATCGTTGTAGAGTAGTCTCTCTTTCTCTGATGACGCGTGTACTATAGTTGATGTATATTCTATAGTTCGCTGGGTTTCCAAAAAATAAATGTGAAATAAATGTGACAATAGGTGCACTTGTTTCTCGGTGCTCTGACGGTATTCTGGCGGCAGTTTTTTCCATCAAAATGTAATTTAAAAAGGGTTAGAAAGTTGCCCTTAGGTGTATCGTTACATTGTGAGCTACCAGTACCTCATCCTAATACTTTAGTTAATTTGCATAAAAGAAATACCTATTTTTCTTTTCTTTTAAGATACACACGTTTTGAATGTTACTTCGAATTTCGGCATACTTTCCAGCGTATGAACTACATTATCCGTCTCACTAGACGACTCTAGCACAGATTTTTTCCTCTTTCATTTCATGATTATCGCTGCAGGAATCCATATATCTTGCCCACCGCGAAAATATTTATCGGACTCGAACGATAACCAAGCGATGATATAATCGTGAGACGCATTCCCCGGGTATTCGTCGCGCGGTTCTCCTTTTCGCCGCTGTTGATTATCTAATCCGCGAGCTTATCTAATTAATGTCTGCGCCGTGTTGACGTCCTTTGTAACGATTATGAATGGGAATAAGGTCTGACCGGATCGCGCGGTCGTAACGTTGCGACTTGTTATGTTAGGCGCGACGTTTATTGGTAAATGATATACCGGAGAAAAAGCGGCGGTAGGGGAGCGCAGAAAGAGAAATGCGGACGGAGTCACGCTTAGATAATACCGGACGCGTGTTCAGCCCCTTATTGATATAACACGGGCCGGCAAATTACGATAAGATCGGCAGCGTTGACTTAATCTCTCTCTCTCTCTCTCTCTCTCTGACTCTCTCTCTCTCTCTCTCTGTCCCTCTTAGTCGAAACGCGTTAAGATGGAGAGTAAAATTCTCGGAGCGACGTACAAAATCAACTCAAGAAAAAGAGAGAGAAAGAGATCCGTTTGTCTCCGTTTGTGCGTAATATTATAACAGTAACTTGGCGCTGTAGGGATGAGACAACAGCGAATAGACGAGATCGATCAAATACAATATGATTGTAAGCATACAATTGGAAATGTTGCAGAAATTGCGAGAAGGTTTTCTTCCTCGACAATCATACAAAAAAATAAAGAATTATTATTCGGATTGTGGGTACTAATAACATATTTATTTAAATATAGATTTTTTATTCAAGTAGAATCAATAATTGCTTCCATAAGGAGCTAAAGTTTCGAGGAAATGTATATTTCCTTGTCTGAAAAATATAAGTATATATACGTTATTGATATCCAAGTTACGTTGTTAGTATCGAATAAAGATCTTTTATTTCTTAAATACTTTTCTCCCTCAGTGTACGCATTAATAAGCGTTGACGAATCAACTAACACAAATGTGCTTTCTTTTGTAATTAGCGATAGCGGCATTGACCAGTTTTTGAGTCTCTATAGTCACCACGACTCTTTTCATACAAAGCATAAACGTAACCTACATTGGCCTACAATTTGGCCTGTCGAAAAGTCAGACTCTTTTTTTCAAGAACTTCCTGATGAGTTTTTTGTCCCAAGTGGCATTTATTCTAAATGGCATATTTCAAGTAAGGACACGGAATGGTGAACTAATACAAAATGATCGAATTACCAGAGCTTTTAAGGTAAAAAATAGCTTCGTATATAATTGATTTTAACGAGCTCGACAAGAGAAAGGGAGAGAGAGCGAAATTCAAGCTCCACCTTGTGGGTCCGTCAGAGGCCCAGCAGAGAGAAACAGTGGGGGACAGACAGGCCATGACCGCACCGTCGTAGCCATAACAACTCTACATTCGCTCTCGCAGCAGGTCCGTTCTTTTCTTCGCGCGCACGCACCAGCCTCCCGAACTCACACCACGTGTGATATGTACGTGCATGGTGTGGTCAGCCATTGCTGTCGCACGAAATTTTGGTCCACGAGTCTACTCATCACTGTCGTCGTACGTACTTACCACCTCTCCATCGTGGGCGTCCTTGTGCCTCCTGAGTCAAGTGATATTCCTAGGCACTTTTGTGATACACCAAGTTTTCTTTTGGACCTTCGTGACAACCAATTCGAAGGTTCAAGCTATCGAGAGAATTCAACGAATCGATTGTTCTCGCGCTTGCATACGCGGGACAATTTCTGAAACCATTCCTGCCGACATTCTCTCCTCGCGGCGCACAGCGCCTTCTTATCGGAGAAAACAATTCTTTTCGGTGGAGGACCGACCATACGCGGGACAATTTCTTTATCCATTCTTGCTGACGTTCTCTCCTCGCGGCGCACAGCGCCTTTTTATCGGAGAAAACAATTCTTTTCGGTGGAGGAGGACCGACCATACGCGGGACAATTTCTTTATCCATTCTTGCTGACGTTCTCTCCTCGCGGCGCACAGCGCCTTTTTATCGGAGAAAACAATTCTTTTCGGTGGAGGAGGACCGACCATACGCGGGACAATTTCTTTATCCATTCTTGCTGACGTTCTCTCCTCGCGGCGCACAGCGCCTTCTTATCGGAGGAAACGATTCTTTTGCGTGGAGGAGGACCGACCATACGCGGGACAATTTTTGATTTCATTCCTGCCGACGTTCTCTTCTCGCGACGCGCCTTCTTGTCGGAGAAAACAATTCTTTTCGGTGGATAAGGACCGACTCGAGCTTCCCTTTTCTCGTCCACCCTCTTCGGGCCCCCGAAGGCTTCAGGAAAAGGAAACGCGACGCCCCATTACCGTTTTATGACGCAGCTTCGGTTACATCTCCCGTTTCACCATTGAGCTGTTCGCACTACCAATAGTTTACTACATAAAGGCCACGGCCGGCCCTCAGTCGCTACCTCGATTTATCTTTACGTGTGCCGCACGAGAACAAGGACGACGCGCCTTCCTCCTCGTTAGCTCGCCGAACAACATTCGTCGCTCGAGCAGCAGCCACGCGGCCCGTCGCGTTCCTTCGCGACTTTTGTACCGAACACGGTCGTGCTCGATACTGTTGGATTTTAACTGTATTTTTGTATGCATTTTGGTATGCAATTGCTATTTTGTGATATAATTGTATCTGTGCAATGACATCAAACCGACAGTCGTCAGTAAACTTATATGGAATAGCCACTCTGGAGATGCTGGAAGACCGACATTTCTGCATGACGCGGACTGCCTGACATGGATATCTCCCTACGTAGAAAGAACGATTTCTTCCTAGCTAGTAATTGATCAGTAAGTCGATTCACTAACTCTTTTAACAACAATGTCGTTATCATTATATCGTTGTCGTTACACAGCTTTTCTACCATGTATTGTATCTGAGGTATTCGCAATGCGTATTCGTTAAGTACGCTTTTCTGATTCTCAAGATAAAACAATTTTATACTAGATACTTATATAAAAAATATGGGATTGGAAAAGGTATACTTAGCGCTCGAATACGCGTCAAAAATATGGCTTCTGTATAACAACATAATCATCATTAAAAGTTACAAAATCAGTCTACAGTGTTGTTATTCAATCGTTGTGGTTTTATTTTTAATTACCATTTTTTCTTATCTAATTTTAGCAAATACTGGCCAAAAAAGATCAGCCGGTTTCTGGCTAGCAACGAGTTTTTCCTTGGCAACTTTTCTACTTAGGTTTCTCCAAGCACAATCAATATTAAATAACGTAATAGTAATAACCTTGTCTTCTCAAATAAGCAAAACTATAAATGATTACCTACTACTAATCGAAATATTTCGTTGACACCGATAGGACTCTCTCTCTCTTTCACAATCATATATATTTTTTGCATTCTCTCGTCTCTCTCAAAGAACTTGATTCTTTACATTATAAAAATTTCGAATATCCCACTTCGAGTGTCGCACTTATTACAACATAACGCAGGCAATGTTAACAGCCGTCCCGAAATATTGTGGAATCGAACCCTCGTTCGAGGACGCTAGACTCATTCTCCAGGACGAAGAAAGGGCTCGAAATGATGCGTATGCGGAGCGTATGCTCTTTGGGTTTGGACCTTGAAACGCAGCCATAAAAATTCATTATATATGTTGGGCTGCAGGTACAGGGCGGAAAAAGAGAGAGAGAAAAGTACCATGCGGGCGTACGGTCATGGGCGGAATTGTAACCACATGGGACCACCGTGAGTGATACGTATACATACGTACACACGCACGTATACTCGCACGATACTTGTTTGCAAAACGGTTGGACATTTTTTCTGATGAAGTTAGGAGTATATAAAATAATCATAATTGCGAGACTATTCATGCATAGAGAAAAATATTTTCTACCATATATTGCATTCTGCTAAGAAAAGCGATTACTCAGTTTAGTTTCCTTCTTTTAACTAATAATTTTAACTAATAATTACCTCTTTTAACAAGGAACATTTTTTGTCTCTTGTAATGAATAATTATTTCCTATTGCAGCATTCAGGTATGATGCAATAACTCGTGAAAAAATGTTTATGACAATTAACTTATGACTTCAATATTTCATGAAACAGAGTGAAGATCATGAAAAAAGTTTAACTTTTAAAGAGTTATTGTATTATGTTTGGATGCAGTAATAGGAATAATTATTGCAGTAGAACAGTTTAGTTTCATTTCATTTCAGTTTCATTTTGTTACAAAAGGAAGAATTTGTCGTAATTTTGCCTTACTGCTAATTAGACTTTTCTTTCGTAGAATACTCGGTTCAGATATTCTTATATCGAAATAGTTTGCTTAGAACGAATTGTTAATAACTGACGAGTTATTAATGAATTGTTAACGAGAATGTCAAGAGGCCTCTCATATAAATTAATTGTTCCAGAAACAATATAATTGATAATAATCATTCATTAAAAGTTTTAGAAAAGCTCATTGCCATATGTTCAAAAAAAGAATTCATTCTTTTTAAAAGAATATCATGGAGCTTTATGGGAGAAAAAGTTGTATCGGCTCTATGTTCTAATTCGAATTTTTATTTTAATTTCATATTCTTTACTGAAATGCTGACCTAATCTGTTTCTGCTGTCGGGATGAGGACATTTCTGACCTTAAAGATCGATTGTTCCAACCTTTCGTTCGTAACATAACTACCAGTTGTGTTTTTATTTAAAGAAGAAACGAAGACAGACATATAATTTAACTCAGCTCAGACAATTGGTCAGTTGGAACAATCGGCCCTAAGTCCTATTCAAACTGCTTTCGCCTAATAATACATTTGCTATTACGACGATTCTTTCAACATAATTCACATATGTGTTGTATATTTTCTTAACGACGATTATTTTGTTGTACAGAGGCCGTATTCTTGACCGTATTCAAACGCTAACTATGTCCTTTTCTAAGTCCCATGTTTTTTAGACCTTTAGAAAAGATAAAAAACGAGGAGCTACTTAAAGTCGAGCGATATTTTTCATTAAATCTTCCCAGACAACGACGAGATGTTTTTACGGATTTTCCAGGTAAAATAAAACAAAAGAGCAACAAAGGATCTGGTATAAAGCTAGTCACACGATGCACAATGTATGTGTCACACGATGCACAATGCAGAAGATATCAATCATACTTTGATAACGTCATTTAAAGAAACAAGCAAAATTTACGAGTACTGAGCAACAAGATCACTCATAACAGCAGTATCATCTTGAGACCGTGATAGAACGTATTTCTCGTCGAAGGGATATATTTTTGTTTCTGGAACAATTAATTTATATGAGAGACCTCTTGACATTCTCGTTAACAATTCATTAATAACTCGTCAGTTATTAACAATTCGTTCTAAGCAAACTATTTCGATATAAGAATATCTGAACCGAGCATTCTACGAGAGGAAAGTCTAATTAGCAGTAAGGCAAAATTACGGCAAATTTTTCCTTTTGTAATAAAATGAAACTGAAATGAAATGAAACTAAACTGTTCTGCAATAATTATTCCTATTACTATATCCAAACATAATACAATAACTTTTCAAAAGTTACACTTTTTTCATGATCTTCACTCCGTTTCGTGAAATATTGAAGTAATAAGTTAATTGTCATAAACATTTTTTCATGAGTTATTGCATCGTACTTGAATGCTGCAATAGGAACAATTACTGTAATAGTACTTTCTATTCAGTTTCAAGCGCTCTACCTACACACTAGCATTGATAATTGTCTTAATTATCAGAAGAACTGTATAATGAAAATATGTAACGATACTGAAATAAGTGGTGAAAATACACCACTTGGCGTCGAATTAGAGGTCAAACTTTATCATTTAACAGTGATCAAAAGTATTGATCGAGGATTCAATAGTAAAGAGGCGTCATTTCTTCGCAGGGACATGATACCATTGAATTGTCAGACCACGAGCAACAGTGCGATCAGCAGCTCAGTGAGCAACGGCGGCAGCATTCAATCTCTTCAGAGCATCGACTCGGATAGTCCAAACCTCGCGATGTCACCCTTATCGAACATAGGCATGTCGCCGGTTGGCATGAATCCGTGCAGCCCGATGGGTATGAGCCCAATGGGGCCTCATCACGGCTACGCCACTCCCGTCACCCCGTCGTCTGTTCACACCGCTCACTCTCACAACGGCGGATTGAGTCCTATGAACGACGTCAAGGCCCTTTGTTACGGGCGCAGCGTGTACGATACAGGTATGTCTCGAGCATTCTCTGAGAATATTATAATTTATGAGACGTTTATTATTTAATTACAATTAAATTAATATATCATATTTTGTCACGATTATATAGTAATTCTAACTTATATTGCTGTTCCAAAATTTATATAATAAACAGTCACAATTTCATAATTTAATTTAGTGCCTTTCTTTCATTTGTGATTTGCAATCTCACTCATTCTTGATACTTAATTTCTAGTCCGTAAAATTAATATTACTTGAAACTTGCTTCAGATGAGACACTCAGATTTCAACTTAGAGTTACACGTGAGTTTTTCAGCTGAATCACGATTGTATAAATGTAATATTACATATATGTATAATTTAAATGGAAAAAGCTCTCATCTAATTCTAAATTCAAATCTGAGTATTTTACGTAGAACAGTTTCAAGTACCTAGATAGCACGTATCGTTCAGAAACATTTTCGAAGAGTTTTACTATCGTCATTAAACGTTTCATACGTTTCGAAAACGTGAAATCAAGGATTGTTATTAGGATTACTTTCCAAAACATTCTTTTTGAGAAAAATTTTATTCAATACTTATAGTTTACGTTACATATACTATAGAGTATCGAGTAAAATTTTCTCAAAAAGGACGTTATGGAACGCAATCTAAGGTAATATCTATTAATACAAGCCTAAGATTCCCGATTTCTATTTATTCAGTTCATGACTATTCGCGAAAGATAACATTGCGGTTTTATAAATCGGAATTAACAAATTGAGACAATTATCGCGATATCGACACGACACGAACTTCTATTGTATAAAATACCGTTTCCGAATTCCGTTATTCTAAAGCGTCATTTTTCAAATTCGAGGGAAAGACGTGGAACAGAGCTCGGTGTACTATGCTAGTCACTCCAGCATGCACCACCAATATTACCAGCAGACGCATCACCAGATGATGTCCAGCTCTCATCACCATCATCATCATCATCAGCAGAGTATGCCGACCGGCTATGAGATCATGTTGCCGCCGCCTCAACACTCCATGTGATCGACAGACTACGAAGCTATACGAAGCGATCACGGCCATCATGGGCAAAACGACGACGTGTTGACGCGCGTACACGCCTTCGCTTGAGTTTATCGCTCCTTCGATCGCGATTTGAGTCGCGTGCGACGAAGGAAAAAGAGTAACCGCATAAAGCCCGTATCAAACTACCGAGTCAGCGCCTCATTGTGATTGGTCCATTGAGAGTCGGCAGTCGTAGTCGGCAGTCGGGTCGGCCGGTGCAATGGGTAGTCTGATACGGGCTTAAAGGAATACCGGTGAAGACGGAGCTGAAAAGGCTGACAGATTCGGTCGACTTCTTAGGTTGAGTTTCCGACGTGTTTGGGACGAAGAGAACTTTCGATGGGTCGCAAAAGACTTTATGTTTACAAATTGGCGTTAAATTTTATGCAATGATTATACCGAGAAAAAGGGGAACGAAGAAAGAGAAAGAGATCACGAGCGTGCCCACACAGCAGAAATGTCCCGAATACATCACAAGGATATTATAAAGATATCTCAATATCTGTAGGATATTCTTATGATATATTCGGGATATTTTTGCTATGTGAGTAATTATAAAAATTACATTATAACATAAGAAAACATTGACACGCAAGTATTGTGATTATATGCGAAAACGAATTACAATTGTAAATCTTAGAAATCAGTATTATGAGTAAAATGCAGAGAAAAAGAAGAGAGAATGAGAAAAAGAGATATCAACGTGTGAAATAACGTCGAATGTTTATATAATTACGAAATTGTAATTGCAAAGTTACTGCTACGGGAAGCGGAGATGTAAATTGATGTGCGGACTAGCCCTCCTCTGTTGCAGTCTCTTGATTTTAATATTACAATCCTTCCGACGAATCTTTCTGCGAATGGAAATCGCATCGTGCAATTATATTATACGAATTCTTGCTTGCGACCGAACGTTAACCGTGAAAAGGGTGCGTCTTAACCCTATGAAGTGATGGGAACACTACGCGAAAGGCTTAGGAGGGACGAAAGAACTGGTTTTATTTCGTGTACCCTTCTTCAAAGATATTCCATATGCAACAAAAAGGTCTCGACAACTGTCCTTCCGGACGATTCTGCAGGATATTTTTCAGAACATATGACGGATGTCACCTCTTTGTTCATTGCAGCTAGATTTTATAAAATGCCGATTATGTAGGAGAAGAATGTATGTAAGAAGAAAGATAGATATTTATTTCGTCAAAGAAGTCAGAGAAGCAGAGTTGGGAAGTAGCTTGTAACGCCGTTACCATTGCCGTTACTTCTTTTTTCGATAACGATCGTTACTTTTTTCTGTAACGATAACAACAACGAATTTAATTGTTATTTTTATCGTTACTTTAGTTATTTCTATTCAATGCGTTAATCGCACGTTGTAGCGTAGTTAGATATTTTTGATTAGATAGAAATATCTCGATATTCATTGAAAGACAATATGTGATTTTATCTTATTCCTCATGTAAAAACGATTGTTAGTACAATGGCAAGTTAGTACAAATTTTAGCTGTTAAAAATTTTTGATAAATTTAATAATAAGTATGCTTAGTGTAGTTCATTTTTGTAAGAAACCATGGAACGAGTGTGTGTATATATTACATTAAGCCTATTATTAAATTTATTAAAAATCTTCAAGAACTAAATTGTAAAATCTGGCTCTGTACCGACAATAATTTTTATGTGAAGAATAATAAAAGATTAGAAAATAGACTCAAGCGCATAAAGAGATATTAGTTCTCTGACTCAAGATTATTGTATATTGTATATTATTGCAGTTTTGAATAGTTTGTTCTTTTTAAATGAACTGGTTACACCAAAAATAATAATTTAAGCATAAAAACAATAATTTAATTTTAAAATCAATTACGTATTTTATTTTAGTACTATAAAAAAATAACAAAAAAGTAACGAACCGTTACTTTCTTAGTAACTGTAACGGTAACGCGTTACTTTTTTTAAATAACGTTCCCAACTCTGTCACCAAGTGTGTACAATATATTTTCGGCGTCGTGTATGATATCTGTGTTGCAGATAGTATTGTAAATCATTGCGAGATCCATGAAACTGCAACAGTGAAAATATCGCCGTGCGATCAGAACAGTGAACTACAGTTCGAATGTGAATTTGTTTACAGTGCGATTTGCAGTCTGTCGTGTCGGAGAAGAGAGGAAAAAGCAATTATGTGAAAGAACAATCACACGGCATATATGCTTTTCTTCTTATTTGATCTGTATATAGTTGAGAGATATATGATATTATACACATGCGCGTATTATGTATGTAATGTATATATAATATCAGAAAGTAACGATGTATTAAAATGGTTTTTAATAAATAGGTATTAAGTAGTATCTCTTTCTGCGCACACATTTTTTTAATCCACTTTGCGCTGTGAAATAGTAAAATACCTTTTATCAGTTGTAACTTGTCTTATGATAACAGTATGTATTTCCTATTTTTATAAACTTATTTGTATTTTTTTTAATACTATGTAGTATATGTAATAATGTTCCAAGCTGCAGTATGTTCAGTTTTGAAACCATTAATTTTTATCGTGTACTTACACAAGTAGTTATTCAAGAGTTGATTGCACTTTATAGAAGCAGCAGAAATATATTATATAGGACCTTATCTCTATAAAAAAGAAAAAATTCACATTTATATATTGTTATATTATCATTATTTAAATAAATTATCTGATACATCAAAGTTGGGAGTCAAATGCTATATAATAATTTTAAGATTAAAAGTTGCTTTTTGTCTGTAACTATTTAGTAAGGACATCAATTTTTTTAAGTGTAACTGTAACCGCAATAGAATTATATTTCTTGATTAAAAGTATTCTGGTAAAAAAATTTATAGAGAACGATAGAATAAAATTTTATCGTTCTATCGTTTTCTATCGTTTTGAATATGGATTTTGGTCCGTGAATTCACAAATGTGAATAGTATTCTATCGTATATAAATGCAGTTAACGACAGTTAACCATTTTCTATACCATAGAAAAGCTCTATCGTTAATTGCATTTAACAAGTTACATAATCGCACTGCAAATGTGTCAGGAACGTTACAAGCACGTCCGGTGCTGTCAGGGGATAGGATTCATATCTGAAGTTGCGTGTGAGAACAATACAGCTTAAATAAAACGATTTAAATTGATTGCGCTATCAATTTGAATCGTTTTCTTTAAGCTGTATCGTTCTTGCTTCAGATATGAATCCTATCCCCTGACAGCACCGGACGTGCTTGTAAATATAGAATACAATAGATAGTGATAGAATTTCTATCGTTAGTTTCCTATAGAATATAAAATTGTATTATATAACCAGATAAAATACGATAAAATACGATAAAATACGATCCCTGTCTGCACAGACGTGTCAGAAACGTTACAAGCACGTCCGGTTAACTGTCGTTAACTAATTTTAACGAGTTACATAATCGCACTGCTGTGCAGGGGTCATATTTTATCGTATTTTATCTGCATTTTATCACATCGTATTTTATCGTATTTTATCTGCATTTTATTACATCGTATTTTATTGTATTTTATCTCGCATTTTATATACAATTTTGTATTCTATAGGAAACTAACGATATAAATTCTATCACTATTCAGACAGCACAAATGTCCAAAATCGAGTTATAAGACGTCTTTAGGACGTCTTTAAGACTTTTTAAAGACGTCTAATGACCCGATTTTAGACATTGTCTGAGTATCTATTGTATTCTATCGTATATGATAGAATACTATTCACACTTGTAAATTCACGAACCAAAATCCATATTCAAAACGATAGAAAACAATAGAACGATAGAATTTTATTCTATCGTTCTCTATCAACTTTTTTTTACCAGAGTACTTGTGTAATCAACACATATAGTGACATTTTAAGCGTAGAATTCCCACAACTAATAATTAAAATATTATCTTCGATTGTAATATATTTTAAAAATATCTGGATATTCACCTAAATTTGGAAAGAAGTAATTAACAACACGTCTAACACATCTAACAACTCTAAACAAAAACTGTTTCAAAATTCTGAACAATTTTTATAATATTCAAAAACTTTTTACAATATTTTGTAAAATGATGTATTTTAATACTGAGAATATATAAAACATTTGTTACAGACACATCTAACATATAAACTTGTAAAATGCATTGTGCAAATTACAAAATAAAACCTAATAAATATCCCATATAGCACAAATCTCTAAAAGACTTCTTAAAGAATTCCAAAAGTGTTCTAGAGGACTTAAGAATTCTTTTGAAACTCTTTAAAAAGTCTTTTAGAGATTTGTGCTATATGGGATTTCTCAATATAGAATTTAATATCCATATTTTTAAACAAAAATCATGTTTTTTATGTTTGTCAATTTTTCAAAAGCGTTTGTCTATTTTTTATGACAATAAAATAAAAATATGTCTAATCCACCTTTGAGTAATACTATTTGATGAAGTGAAGTACTACTTGATTGTATGCAATCTGTTGTATAGTTTTACTTCAATTCCTCGCCCGGTAAGTGGCGCAACGTAACGGAGACTTTTGAACTAATGCGGAAATAACGGGTCTAATCTTAGACAGTAGTTAGGATCCTCTTGAAGCTACAAACGCTTTAGATATGTAATGCACGACTATATTGGCTTATAAAGTGCTTCAAAGCGTTTGCAGCGTTAAATGGTTTTCATCCAGTGGATGCTTCTAATACTACAATCGCTCTCAGAAATTCTTTAGGTTTGTTCGTGTCGCAAGCCCCAACGTGTTCCTACTTGCTTCAACGCACTCTGATTGGTTCACGTCACCACGCGGACCGAAAATATATACCAATCAGATGCAAGAACTCACTAGGTTTGTCGCGTCGTATATCCCAACGTGCTCCTACTCGCTCCAACGCACTCTGATTGGTTCACGTCACCACGCGGACCGAAAATATATACCAATCAGATGCAAGAACTCACTAGGTTTGTCGCGTCGTATATCCCAACGTGCTCCTACTCGCTCCAACGCACTCTGATTGGTTCACGTCACCACGCGGACCGAAAATATATACCAATCAGATGCAAGAACTCACTAGGTTTGTCGCGTCGTATATCCCAACGTGCTCCTACTCGCTCCAACGCACTCTGATTGGTTCACGTCACCACGCGGACCGAAAATATATACCAATCAGATGCAAGAACTCACTAGGTTTGTCGCGTCGTATATCCCAACGTGCTCCTACTCGCTCCAACGCACTCTGATTGGTTCACGTCACCACGCGGACCGAAAATATATACCAATCAGATGCAAGAACTCACTAGGTTTGTCGCGTCGTATATCCCAACGTGCTCCTACTCGCTCCAACGCACTCTGATTGGTTCACGTCACCACGCGGACCAATCAGAGTGCGTTGAAGCGAGTAAGAGCACGTTGGGATATACGACACGACAAACCTAGTGAATTCTTGCATCTGATTGGTATATATTTTCAAATCTAAAGGAATATGTCAATTGAATGTAAGAACTCATTAAACGCTCTGTAAGCGGTTGTAATACTCAGTGAAATATATACATACTGGAATGCTTAGTTAGATGGGAAGAAACGGGCCGAGTGAAAGGGAAAACAGGAACCGTTTTCTCTCTTTCTATTGTTGTACTATTCGATCTGAAAACATCAGTTGGAACGGTTTGTGTTTAGAGACGATATTCATAATCTCTTTATAAAGGCTGTATTCTAAAATTTATAATATACGTAACATAAACTATAGATTTCCAGTATTGGCAATAAATTTCGGAACGCAGACAAAATAGAAAGAAATATTTCTGTGGAGAATAATTGTAAGTAGAAAAGAGCATAGAAAATTTCAACCAATCAAAAATCACTAGACAGAGAAAGAAGCGGTGCCTTCAGCATATATGTAATATTACTATATTGCTAATCGCCCTATGTTGCCTGTAAGAGGAACTTGTTCTAAAATGGAAGAACAGACGATGTCCGAGGAGTGTATTTTGACCGTAGTACGCAGGCACGGCGATCAGATGATGTTATATATATATATATATATATATATATATATATATATATATATATATATA
>NW_022639558.1:863610-864690 GCF_010583005.1 Odontomachus brunneus | reverse complement strand
TTTATTTTCATTTGGGGTTTTTGAAGTTGCTATTTATTAGTAAAACAATTTGGCAAAATTGTAAATAGCAGATCAAAAATATATTCATTGATTAGGCCTGCCCGTTTGTCGTCGTCCGTCCTTGCCATACGTGAGAACGGCGCGTAAGAGCACTTGTCGCCTCGCGTTCTCTGTTAGGTCAGGCTCGAGATACACTTATTTTTTCACTTGTGCTGATACAACATTTTCCGTTACTTTCTATCTTCCTCGTACTTTATTACTTTTGCTATACAATGAATACAGGTGATGACGAAGCTTGGAGTAGTGGAGAGTCAGAGCCTGAAGAAGATGTTATTACAGACAGAACTATTGCATGTGATGTCGATTTACTTGATAACGAACGTGATGAGAATATACCAGATGTACACTATGATCCTTATTTTTACCCATCTATAAAAACTTTTACTGGTGAAGCACATATTCGTGATCACGTGTCTCTAGACGAACCTACTCCATTAGAATGTTTGAAATATTTTTTTGATACATTTCTTGTAAATTTGATTGTAGAACAAACCAATCTTTTTCAAGAACAAAATCCCGAACCGGATCGAATACATATGAAGCCATGGACTCTTATCACTGAAGACGAATTATGGATAATCATTGCTTTATAAATAAACATGGGTCATGTTGTAAAAGGGCAACTAAAGGATTATTGGAGCCGAGATCCACTGCTATTCACTCCAATATACGGCGAAAGTCTATCTCGAAATAGATATCTTCAAATTTTACGATACCTTCACTTTTCTAATAATGAAGAAGTTTCCAATCATCCTTTGAAAAAAATCAAACCAGTGATAGATCATTTGAAAGAAAAGTTTAGTAATACTATTATTGCTGGTGAAAAGCTTTGCATTGACGAAAGTTTAGTCTTATGGAAAGGGAAGCTAAAATTCAAACAATTCTTATCATTGAAGAGACATCGATTTGGCATCAAGATATTTGAATTAGCGGACTGCGAAACAGGATTTCTCTTAGATTTTATAGTATACACTGATTATGGGAAATTTGATTTAGGCGTTTCTGGTGACATTGTTGCAT
>NW_022639558.1:863167-863600 GCF_010583005.1 Odontomachus brunneus | reverse complement strand
TCAAGATATTTGAATTAGCGGACTGCGAAACAGGATTTCTCTTAGATTTTATAGTATATACTGGCTCAGACACTGATTATGAGAAATTTAATTTAGGCGTTTCTGGTGACATTGTTGCACATTTCATGCAACCTTATTGTAACGAAGGGCGTGTGTTATACACTGATAATTGGTATACGTCTCTACAACTGTCAGACTACTTACATGACAGAAATACTGGTCTTTGTGGAACTGTAAAGAAAAATCGTAAAGAAATGCCAACTCTTAGTTCAAAGCTAAATCGTGGTGAAACAGAAGTTGCCCACACCGATTCTTGGATGGTAATCAAATGGATGGATAAAAAGGAAGTTTATGTATTGACAAGTATTCACGAATACCAGTTTTGTAAAACTGGTAGGAAAAACTACAAAATCAATGAAGATATTATAAAACT
>NW_022639558.1:862239-863157 GCF_010583005.1 Odontomachus brunneus | reverse complement strand
ATCAAATGGATGGATAAAAAGGAAGTTTATGTATTGACAAGTATTCACGAACACCAGTTTTGTAAAACTGGTAGGAAAAACTACAAAACCAATGAAGATATTATAAAACCCGTTTGTATCGTGGATTATAACAAAAATATGGGCAAAATCGATGATATCGACAGACAATTATCTTTGACAGAATCTATTAGAAAATGTATGAAATGGTATAGAAAATTGTTTTTTCATTTGATTGATTTGATATTGATAAATTCCCACAGTTTATTCAAGATGCTCACTAAAAATGCGATTTTGTTTCCTGATTTTCGATTGAGCGTCGTAAGAGATATTTTGAAAGTAAATTCTCAAGAAGTTTCATCATTTATTTCGTCTAATTTTAGACTAAATGGACGACATTTCCCCAGAAAAATTCAAGCTTCAGATGATAGTAAAACGGTATCACGTCAATGTGTTCTATGCAGTATACACAAAAAGAGAAGTCGATCATCATATGAGTGTAAAGTATGTTGTAAAACTTTATGCATTGAACTTTGCTTTGAAATTTATCACACCAAACGATCATTGTCGTAATTTATAAAATTAAAAAAAAAAACAATAAAAGAATTTAAAAAAAATCAGAAAATAAACAAAAAAACAAAAAAAAAATAAAAAAATGAAAAAACAAAAAAAAATAAAAAAAACAAAAGCAATCAAAAATAAAAAATAAAAAAAAAGAAACATAATTTTGCCACAGCCGGTCCCAAGCCCGTGTTCAAAAGAAGAGGGTGTTTCGAAATTATACGTGATGAAAGGGGTAATTTTTGTAATATTATAAAGGTTATGTCCAGGTGTATTGTGTTTTTGACATTGGATTTTGACTCTACACCAAAAAATACATCGGAAATATATATCTGCACTTTCAAATAAAAAAAATTAAAA
>NW_022639558.1:807898-862229 GCF_010583005.1 Odontomachus brunneus | reverse complement strand
AACCTTATTGTAACGAAGGGCGTGTGTTATACACTGATAATTGGTATACGTCTCTACAACTGTCAGACTACTTACATGACAGAAATACTGGTCTTTGTGGAACTGTAAAAAAAAATCGTAAAGGAATGCCAACTCTTAGTTCAAAGCTAAATCGTGGTGAAACAGAAGTTGCCCACACCGATTCTTGGATGGTAATCAAATGGATGGATAAAAAGGAAGTTTATGTATTGACAAGTATTCACGAACACCAGTTTTGTAAAACTGGTAGGAAAAACTACAAAACCAATGAAGATATTATAAAACCCGTTTGTATCGTGGATTATAACAAAAATATGGGCAAAATCGATGATATCGACAGACAATTATCTTTGACAGAATCTATTAGAAAATGTATGAAATGGTATAGAAAATTGTTTTTTCATTTGATTGATTTGATATTGATAAATGCCCACAGTTTATTCAAGATGCTCACTAAAAATGCGATTTCGTTTTCTGATTTTCGATTGAGCGTCGTAAGAGATATTTTGAAAGTAAATTCTCAAGAAGTTTCATCATTTATTTCGTCTAATCTTAGACTAAATGGACGACATTTCCCCAGAAAAATTCAAGCTTCAGATGATAGTAAAACGGTATCACGTCAATGTGTTCTATGCAGTATACACAAAAAGAGAAGTCGATCATCATATGAGTGTAAAGTATGTTGTAAAACTTTATGCATTGAACCTTGCTTTGAAATTTATCACACCAAATGATCATTGTCGTAATTTATAAAATTAAAAAAAAACAATAAAAGAATTTAAAAAAATCAGAAAATAAACAAAAAAAAACAAAAAAAAATAAAAAAATGAAAAAAACAAAAAAAATAAAAAAACAAAAACAATTAAAAATAAAAAAAATTAAAAAAAAGAAATATAATTCTGCCACAGCCGGTCCCAAGCCCGTGTTCAAAAGAAGAGGGTGTTTCGAAATCATACGTGATGAAAGGGGTAGTTTTTGTAATATTATAGGGGTTATGTCCAGGTGTATTGTGTTTTTGACATTGGATTTTGACTCTACATCGAAAAATACATCGGAAACATATATCTGCACTTTCAAATAAAAAAAATTAGAATTGCGTCATAAAAGGGGTAGTTTTTGTAATTTTATAGGGGTTGTTTTCAGGTTTATTGTATTTTTGACATCAGATTTGGATTCTACGTCGAAAAATACATCGGAAAATACATCGGCATATTTACACTTATAAATTGATGTGAAAGAAGTATTTTTTTCGAATTTGAAATTTTATATATGGGCTGATTCCTTTCGGACCGGAAAGCCAATATATTGGCGCTACCCATGATCGATACTTAGTGTATGGTCAATCCATGATATAAGATACTTTTTTACCACTTTACTAAGGCGGATATGCCCTCTCAAATCCCGGCCCTCTAAAGGTTAATAAAGTTATTGCGAAAAGAAATGGAAAGGTGAGGTCGTGTAAAATTAGAATAAAAACATTTGCTCTGAATCCTGTAAAGGTAAGAATGATAATTTTTAGTTATTGCAACGAAATAACGGCGGAAAATTATTTAGAAAGAAAAGCCACTAATCGAGTAGGAAATAAATGTTTATTTATTATTACATGTAATTTTTTAAAAAATTATATTTATCTTGGTTTGCTTATATTATTATAATTAGCAGGGTCACGATGTTTATTTAATACTAAAAAGAAAAGTTTTAATTCGTAATTGCTGCACTTACGCATATTGAAACGATCAACCCGCTGAATTTTGCATAGCGCGAGCTATCGGCATATAATAACTAATGAGTTTATTTTTTTCCGCGAGAGAGAAAAACATGCAATATTACGTTCCCTTACGCTCTTTATTTTCATACCTTGATAATTGTGCGACAATGTTGCGTCGAAAGAATAATCGAACAGCGAGCAAAATACGTGAAAACAATGCTCCTCAATTAATGAATAACCCAATGCAAAATAGAGAGTATAATGGAAAATATTAATTCGACGCGTTGCAGCATTTTCTGAAAGAAACGGAGAATATTGATTGCCGATAAAATGTGCCATTATATCAGTCACACTAGTTATTTTTAATACTTACACGCTTGTGTGCGACTGAATTAATATAACTATAACGGTCGCAACGGAGCCGATAAACTAAAAACATGATATTCGTTACATGTTTCTCATTTTTCGTGAAAGATGATTATTTGATGATTGCAACATACCCCGTGAAAGAATCTTAAGCCAAACTGAAAAAGTCTCAACCCGTAGAATTTGAGCGGAGTTCGAGTTAGTTGCAGCAAAAGTTGCGAAATCTATATTAACACACTTATATTATCATATTAAATTATCATTTCATATACGTTTCTTAATAGCTAAATACTTACGTTTTCGCGAGTGACAACGTCGCACGAAGAATATGAAATTATATTTATAACATCTCCCGTTGTGCTTGCCTGTAATTGAAATATATCAAACAGGACCGGGATTCAGCGCAGCGAATTTGTATATACAATTGAATGTGAATATAATTTAGTGGTGAAACAATCGTTAAAAGCAAATACAAAATATGTCAAATACGAATGTGTAACCGATACCTTAACGCTGATCCTTTCGCACATATAATTAATGAGAAAGAGCCTGAAGATGTATAAAGTAAGTGCGATTACAAAGAAGAGGACAAAGAATTTGTTGATATAATTATCGTTGAATATCACTTTCAAGATCTCACTAAAATATCTCGATATAAAAACGAAGTAACAACCAATTTTAAGCGTCAATTGCAGTTCGAATATAGAATTCACCTCGCGGCATATTTTCCGTAATTCCAAATGAAGATGTCTGCAAAAACGCAATATTAGTTATCAGTGCGCGAGGAGTTGTGTCGGAATATATCCAATTTTTGTAGGCTTTCATAATACATTACGATCCACGTGGCCCATTTGCTGCGCGAAGATTTTGCGTAGCCGATCTGGCGCGAATGCAACACCGAATATTCCCATGTCCGTTTTGTTTCGAACTCGTCGATTTTCTCCGATTTACGGAGGTACTCGTTAACTTGGTCGAATTTCAGTTCTATATATCTGAGTGCGGGAAAAACTGGCGAATCATGATAGTTACCGCTCGACACAGCGAGTATATTTTATCAAAAAATTTTTTTCTTTGGACATTCAGAAAATACTAATCTCTTCTCGCGTTGTAGTAAGATTTGATTATTAAAATAATTGTTATAAAAAGATTGTACACGTACCCAAGAGTACTCACGATAATCAGGTCGTTCATAAAATTGATGAACGTGCAGTATTCTACCAAGAAACAAATGCAAATGGCTTTCAGAACTTCGCATTTGTCTCTGTAGAAGAAGCTCTTGACGTAAGCGGAGGAAATGACAAACGCGAGCCATCCAAAAGTGACTGACAGTACCGTCATGTATACTTTCTGGTAATCTGTCGCTATTCCGAGCTTCTCTAGCGTGTCGTCAATGATGGCGAGCTTCCTCAAACAGTTTCTATATTTCTAATATACAGAAATCATATTTTGAAATTAAGAAACAACTAGGTGGAACTCGCGGGTCAATATTGAGCAAACATATAACACGGGTAAATATAAAGAAACTATAAGTTAGATTGTGATTTAGTGAACACTTTTGCTTCCAATTACCTAAGCTATCCATTTATAACTAAAACCAAATATTTTTATTAATGTTTGGCCGTGGTAATATTCTCTTACCTTGTCGTAATATATTCCAATAACAATTGACAATGATGTAATAAATGTGTTGAATTGAAAAGCCACATGGAACGTGATGTGTAGATCTCTCAAGTATTGCAGTGCGATATACCTCATTAGGATATGATAAACTGACCATAATAGGAATATATATAGAAGACTGAGCCACAGTCTCGGTTTACCGGCGGGAAATTCGAAAATCCTTGTACCAAACACGTAACTGATAACAAGAAGCGGCGACAATGCCGCTCGTATGCAACTCGTCATCGTGGGCGTTGTCGTTGCTATTTCAAACTGCCGACAGTATCATTGTGCGGCATCGACTAGCAGAACTTGTTAATGGCAACTACAGCACTTGAGTATATTGCAATTAGTTAATTAATTGAATTTTGCATATTATCGGATTTGCAAGTTATCGGGAGAAGCTACTGTTGAGTTTTTCCACGTGGATATTAATGTATCCACGTGGTATTAATGTATTCATGCTGCACATATCGGTGTTGCTGGTATCTCGTGTTCTTATACTGACGAGATCGTACGATATTATATGCGTTTAGAAAATAACCGGAGTAGTTGCTTTTTAATTAAGAGATTGATTTTATATATATTCTATAAGTTTCCTCTCTCTCTCTCTCTCTCTCTTTTTCTCTCTCCTCTTCCCTCCTTTCCTCTTTCTTTCTCTCTTCCTCTTCTTCTCCCTGTCTCTCTCTCTAGCAATTTTCAGTTGTCAGAAAGAATTAACGGCGAAAAATTATTTAGAAAGAAAAGCCACTTACCCCGAGTAGCAAACAAATATCTATTGAGCTACTTATTTATCGTTATATGTAATTTAAAAAAAAACCATATTTATTTTGGTTTGCTTGTATTATTATAATCAGCAAGGCCACGATGTTTATACAATACTAAAAAGAAAAGGAGTATTATGTTTAACTTATCGTGAATATATTCTGGAGAAACTATTAATTAATTTGATAATCGTGACGCACACTGTGAAATTTCTTAAAGTCAAATTGAAAAAAATCAAAGCCGCAGAATTTAAGTGGCGTTCTTATAGTTTACACCAAACGTTGTACAATCTGCATTTATACAATAAACTCGTTAATATACATGTGCTTCTTTCTGTTAACGTTGAAAACATCGAAGTTCTTTGCTCGATTTATATACTCATATGCTTACATGTTCACGAATCTTCGCGTTATGAGTGAAATACATTACTTTTTTTATAAAATCCTTCGTAGCGTTTGCGTAAAATCGAAATATGTAAATCAGAATGAAGTGACTTTCTGTTTGATGAGTGAATTTAACATCAGTTCGCGGTCACGTAACACGATCATAGAATCAATACCTTATTGTTGACTATTTTGCACATATAATTGATTAACAGGAGTTGGCAGGGGTACGCAACAACGTGACCATCATGAAATAAAACCACTTCTTATTAGATGTAAAGTTGTCGAACATTATACCGAAACGTTCCCAGAAGTTAGCCGCTATAAAGCAAAAGTAACTTGTTGTCTTAACACTTATTTGTATTCTGAATATGGAGTTTATTTCATGAGATATTTTACATAATTCTAGATGGAAGTGCCTGGAAGGAACCAATATTAAATCTTAGCGCGCGAAATCCCGCGGACTTATCAAATTTACATAGGTTCTTATATTACAGCTCACATCATAAATTCGTTGTTCGGAGCGTTCGGAAATCTGCGCCATTGCGAACGCACCACAGTATTCTCCCAGGCTCGTTTTATTCTGCGCTCGCGATCGGTGAACTCACCGTCTGCCAGACTATGAAGATGCTCGTTGACTTGATCAAACTTTATCCCTATGTATCTGAATATTGACGGTAACGAATGAGATAACTAAGCAATAGTGACAGTTATTGCTAAGTACATGCAGACGTATCACGAAGAAATTCTTGAGAGTTTTTGAAAAAGTGTTTAATTTCTTTTGATAGAGTATTCTTATATATATAGTATCAGGTGATTGCAAAAGTTTATTGGATGGCTTTATTTGTTAAAAAGTCGTCGCTTAATTATAAACGCTAGATTAAATAATTCTTTGTATTAGTATGAGTTGAAAAATAGCAAAAAATGATAATTAACTATCAAGATTAGAGAAAAGTTACTTTTTAAAAGCAACTCGTTACCCATTGAAGAGAGATATTTCTTACTATTGTCATTATTCAAGTAATGAGTCCTTACGTTATTGCTTCTCTATCGATGCTTAAATTCAAATTTTATCCCATAAAAATCTGTATGAAAGCTTGCGTGTGTTCTCACGGATCTCTGCGTTACAGATAAGATACGATACTCTCTTGATTAAATCTCCTGTGGCATTTGCTAATTGGGATTAATAAAATGAACTGTAATTTAGTTTCAATTAGCTGATACAAAATTTTAAATTGATAATGCAAAATACAAATAGAAATTTCGCGATAATCTTTTAAATTGTGTAAATTAGTATTTATTACATAAATTAGTATTGTCATAAATTAGTATTTATATTATGAACGCGCGGGAACGTGTGAATTTTTAAAAGTTTGCGACAGTTCGTTGGATTTTTAGCGATATTTCTTTTATTAATAGTAATACAACTGTGTATAATGCCACATTCACTAGAAATATCTGCCGCCATTTTTGCCACCTTTCCGATAATCATTTAATTCCGAGTTTGTAAAATGAGCAGCCACCATGTGAGTAAATAAACCTATATACGATCCGATAAACTTTTGCAAGTTAAGGGGGTATACCTAGTTAGGAGGTATGTGAGGTATCACGGTGTACATCAGAAGAAAATAATAAACCGACCACACTAACAAGTTGTACGAAAGACTGAGCTCTCTTACTGAATGTCTCACAGCAATCCTCAAGTCGCACACGTAGTTGACTATCAGAAGCGTCGACTAAACCTGTCCGAATACATTATGTTGGTGATGGCGCCACTATTCCCGACTCAATTTTCCCGTTGACAACTAGACAGCAATGATAGCGCATCTCCGTAATTCGCAATTGCTGCACTTACGCATATTGAAACGATCGACCCGGAATTTTGCATAGCGTGAGCTATCGGCATAGAAATTATGATGATGAGTTTATCACTTTTTTTCCGCGCGAGAGAAACATGTAGGGAACTTGCGATATTACGCTTCTTTTACGCTCTTTCTTTTCACCTTCCGACAATTGTGCGATGACAATTGCACATCTATCGAGAAAATAATTGAACAACTAGCAAAACACGCAAAAACATTGCTTCTCAGTTAATGAATAAACCAACGCGAAATAGAGGGTACAATCGAAAATATTAATTTGATGCGTTGCAGCATTTTCTGAAAAAAACGATGTATATTAATTACCGACGTAATACTCAATTATATCAGCCACACTAGTTATTTTTAATACTCACATACTTGTGTGCGACTGAATTAATATAACTATAACGGTCGCAACAGAGCTGATAAACTAAAAACAAGATATTCGTTACACGTTTCTCGTTTTTCGTGAAAGATAATTATTTGGATTGCAACATACCCCGTGAAAGAATCTTAAGCCAAACTGAAAAAGTCTCAGCCCGTAGAATTTGAGCGGAGTTCGAGTCAGTTGCAGCAAAAGTTGCGAAATCTATATTAGCATACTTATATTATCATATTAAATTATCGTACATTTCATATACCAGGTGTAGAAGTATGAAACCGGAATTCTTTTATACAAATAAGACGTCTGTTGTTCGAAAGTGATAAACAATACTTTATTCAAAATAATTTCCACTGTTTTGAACACATTTTTTCCACCTCTCTGGCAGTTTACGAATGCCGTGCCAAAAAAACTTTTCATCTTTTGAAGCGAACCAGTTATCTAGCCATTTTTCCACATTTTCATACGAATCGAAGCGTTGGTTAGCGAGAGCGTGTCCTAGCGATGCGAACAGGTGATAATCGGACGGAGCCAAGTCTGGAGAATAAGCCGCATGCGGTAGTAATTCCCAACTGAACGACTCGATCGTTTCCTTGACCCGTTTTGCTGTATGTGATGGGGCATTATCATGGAGCAAAATGACATTGTGTTGCCTTTTTGCATATTCTGGTCGTTTTTTAGTCAATGTTCGATTTAAATCGATCATTTGTTGTTGGTAGCGATTAGTATTGACGGTTTGACCAGGTTTCAGCAGTTCATAGTTCATAGTTCATAGTTCATAGTTCTTCGTTCCTCACGTCAAAATCACCACTTTTGAATTTTTTAAACCACTCGAAACACTGAGATTTACCAAGAGCATATTCACCGTAAGCTTCGACAAGCATTCGATGTGATTCTGCAGCAGTTTTCTTTAAATGATAACAGAAAATCAATGCTGTCCGCAAATCATAGTTAGTAGGCTCGAAACGTGACATGTTTAAGGTTATACAAAAATATACTAGAGAATGAAAGTTGGGGTTATGTTTGTTGACAATATTCGTCAGCTGTTAGGAGAATATAATAGCGCGGCAGTAGCGATCTTACGGTCACTAAACTGAACGCTGGCACCATTTATAGGGGAATTCCGGTTTCATACTTCTACACCTGGTACGTTTCTTAATAGCTAAGTACTTACGTTTTCGCGAGTGACAACGTCGCACGAGGAATATGAAATTATATTTATAACATCTCCTGTTGCGCTTGCCTGTAATTGAAATATGCTAAACAGAACCAGGATTCAGCGCAGCGAATTTGTATATACAATTGAATGTGAATATAATACAATTTAATGATCAAACAATCGTTCAAGTCAAACAGAAAATACGTCAAATACGAATGTGTAACCGATACCTTGACGCTGATCCTTTCGCACATGTAATTAATGAGAAATAGCCTGAAGACGAATAAAATGAGTGAGATGACAACCAAGAAGAGAAGGAATTTGTCTTTGTTGATGTAATAACTATCGTTGAATATCGTTTTGATGATGTCACTAAAATATTTCGATATAAAAACGAAATAACAACCCATTTTGATCGTCATTTGCAATTCGAATATAGAGTTCACATCGCGGCATATTTTCCGTAATTCCAAATGAAGATGTCTGCAATATTAGTTTTCACTGCGCGAGGAGTTGTGTCGGAATATATCCAATTTTTGCAGGCTCTCATAATACATTACGATCCACGTGGCCCATTTGCTGTGCGAAGATTTTGAGTACCCGACCTGACGCGAATGCGAGACGGAATATTCCCATGTCCGTTCTGTTTCGAATTCGTCGACTTCCTCCGATTTCCGCAGGTACTCGTTAACTTGTTGGAATTTCAGCTCTATGTATCTGAGTGTAGGAAAAGCTCACGAATCATTAGTTACTACTCGACACAGCGAGTATATTTTATCAAAAATTTTTTGTTTTTTAAACATTCAGAAAATACTATTCTTTTTTTGCCTCGTGGTAGAGTTTGATTATTAAAATAATTTTTGTGAAATGATTGTATGCTTACCCAAGAGTACTGGCGATAATCAAATCGCCGATGAGATTGATGAAAGAGCCATAGTCCAACAGAAAAGAAACGCAGAAGGCTTTCATAGCATCGCATTTATCTCGGAACTTGTAGCTCTTGATGTAGACTACGAATATAGCAAACGTGACCCATCCAAAAGTGACCGATAGTATTGTCATATATACTTTCTGGTAATTTATCGCTGTTCCGAGCTTCTCTAGTGTGTCGTCAAGGATGGCAAGTTTTTTTAAACAATTTCTGTATTTCTAACATGCAGAAATCATATCCTGGATTGAGAAACGACTAGGAATTCGCGAATCAATATTGAGCAAACATATGACACGGGTAAATACAAAGAAATTATCCATAAATTAGGTTGTGACTTAATAAACACTTTGCTTTCAATTACCTAAGCTTCTCATATATAAAACCAAATATTTTCATTAATGTTTGGCCGTGATAATACTATCTTACCTTGTCGTAAAATATTCCAAAAACAGTTGATAATAATGCAATAAATATGTTGAATTGAAATATAACATGAATCATGATGGATTGATCATGAACGTAATCTATTGCGATATACCATAGTAGAATATAGTAAACCGACCAGGATAGAAATATGTATAGAAGACTAGGCCACAGTCTTGGTCTATCCTCGGGAAATTCGACAATTCTTGTACCAAACACGTAACCAATAACAAGAAGCGGCGACAATGCCGCTCGTATGTAGCTCATCGTGGACGTAGTCTTAGACGTAGTCGTTGCTATTTCGAACTGCCGACAGTATCATTGTGCGGGATCAACTAGCAGAACTTGTTAACGGCAACTACAGCACTTGAAGGCATGTTAACGATCGATCAAATGAATTTTGCATATCATAAGTTATTCGAAAAAAGCTACTGATGAGTTGTCACTTTTTATCTCCGCGGTATTAGTATATTCATGTTGCGCATGTTGGTGTTGCTGGTATCTCATGTTCTGACGTGGCGAGATCGTACGATGATATTATATGGGTTTAGAAAATTACGGGAGTAGTTGCTTTTTAATTGAGGGATTGATATCAATCGATACACTGTATATGTTTCTCTCTCTCTTTTTTCCTCTTCCACTGCCTGTAAGTATTTATCATGGAGAGTCCGTTAATATATATGTATGATGGACAATAATTTACAACGCACCCCGTAAAGATATTTGAAGCCAAATTGAAACAGATCTAGACCGTAGAATTTGACCGTGAAGTTACTTACTCGCTGTAGTGAAATTGTCTGAACAACATGATCGCGATCGATCAATGAACAATTGTGTAAACATTATCCTACCTTATCGTGATATGTCACAAACATAGTCGGAAGTAACATAATGAGAACGTCTAGCAACACGAACATCTTATATATGTTGGAGTTTTGAAGTATGTGAAGTATCACGGTATACATCAGAAGAAAATAATAAACCGACCACAGCAACAAGTTGTACGAAAGAGTGAGCCATCTTGCTGAATGTCTCACAGCAATCCTCAAATCGCACACGTAGTTGACTATCAGAAGCGTCGACTGAACTTGTCTGAATACACTATGTTGGTGCCACTATTCCTGACTCAATTTTCCCGTTGACAACTAGACTATACAATAATGATAGCGCATCTCCGTAATTCGTAATTGCTGCACTTGCGCATATTGAAACGATCGACCCGGAATTTTGCATAGCGTGAGCTATTGGCATAGAATTTATGATGATGAGTTTATCACTTCTTTTCCGTGCGAGAGAAACATGTATGGAACATGCGATATTACGTACTCTTACGCTCTTTTTTCTCATCTTCCGACAATTGTGCGATGATGTTACGTCAATCGAGAGAATAATTGAACAACGAGCAAAATACGCAAGAACATTGCTTCTCAGTTAATGAATAAACCAATGCGAAATAGAGAGTACAAACGAAAATATTAATTCGTCGCGTTGCAGCATTTTCTGAAAGAAACGATGAATATTGATTACCGACGTAATGCTCAATTATATCAGTTACACTAGTTATTTTTAATACTCACATACTTGTGTGCGACTGAATTAATATAACTATAACGGTCGCAATGGAGCCGATAAACTAAAAACAAGATATTCGTTACACGTTTCTCGTTTTTCGTGAAAGATGATTATTTGATGATTGCAACATACCCCGTGAAAGAATCTTAAGCCAAACTGAAAAAGTCTCAACCCGTAGAATTTGAGCGGAGTTCGAGTCAGTTGCAGCAGAAGTTGCGAAATCTATATTAGCATACTCATATTATTATATTAAATTACCGTACATTTCATATATGTTTCTTAATAGCTAAATACTTACGTTTTCGCGAGTGACAACGTCGCACGAGGAATATGAAATTATATTTATAATATCTCCTGTTGTGCTTGCCTGTAATTGAAATATGCTAAACAGAACCGGGATTCAGCGCAGCGAATTTGTATATACAATTGAATGTGAATATAATACAATTTAATGGTCAAGCAGTCGTTGAAAGCAAACACAAAATATGGCAAACACGAATATGTGTTCGATACCTTGACGCTGATCCTTTCGCACATGTAATTAATGAAAAATAGCCTGAAGACATATAAAATGAGTGAAATGGCAATCAAGAAGAAAAGGAATTTGTCTTTGTTGATATAATAACTATCGTTGAATATCGCTTTGAAGATTTCACTAAAATATTTCGATATAAAAGCGAAATAACAACCCATTTTGATCGTCATTTGCAACTCGAATATAGAGTTTACCTCGCGGCATATTTTCCGTAATTCCAAATGAAGATGTCTGCAAAAACGCAATATTAGTTATCAGTGCGCGAGGAGTTGTGTCGGAATATATCCAATTTTTTTAGGCTCTCATAATACATTACGATCCACGTAGCCCATTTGCTGCGCGAAGATTTTGAGTACCCGACCTGACGCGAATGCGAGACGGGATATTCCCATGTCCGTTCTGTTTCGGATTCGTCGACTTCCTCCGATTTCCGCAGGTACTCGTTAACTTGGTGGAATTTCAGCTCTATGTATCTGAGTGTGGGAAAAGCTGACGAATCATGAGTTACTGCTCGACACAGCGAGTATATTTTATCACAAAAATTTTATTTTTTGAACATTCTGAAAATACTATTCTTTTTTCGCCTCGTAGTAGAGTTTGATTATTAAAATAATTTCTATAAAAAGAAAGCTTACCCAAGAATACTCGCGATAATCAGATCCCCGATGAGATTGATCAAAAAGCCGTATTGCAGCAAAAAAGCAACGTAAAAGGCTTTCAGAGCGTCACCGCAACGATCTCTGTACGATAAGCTTTTGAAGTAGGTTAAGAAAATGGCAAACACGACCCATCCAAAAGTGACCGACAATACCGTCATGTATACTTTCTGGTAATCTGTCGCTGTTCCGAGCTTCTCTAGTGTGTCGTCAAGGATGGCAAGTTTCTTCAAACAGTTTCTGTATTTCTGACATGCAGAAATCATATTCTGAATTGAGAAACGACTAGGAATTTGCGAATTAATATTGAGCAAACATATAACACGGATAAATACAAAGAAACTATCCATAAATTAGGTTGTGACTTAATAAACACTTTGCTTTCAATTAACTAAGCTTCTCATATATAAGACCGAATATTTTCATTAATGTTTGGCCGTGGTAATACTATCTTACCTTGTCGTAAAATATTCCAAAAACAATTGATAATAATGCAACAAATATGTTGAGTTGAAATGTAATATGGTATATGATGGGTTGATCTTTCATGTAATATATTGCGTTATACCACAGTAGAATATAGTAAACCGACCAGGATAGAAATATGTATAGAAGACTAGGCCACAGTCTTGGTTTATCGTCGGGAAATTCGACAATCCTTGTACCAAACACATAACCGATAACAAGGAGCGGCGATAATGCCGCTTGTATGTAGCTCGTCATCGTGGACGTCGTCGTTGCTAACTCGAACTGGCCACAGTATCATCGTGCGGTATCGGCTAGCAGAACTTATTAATTGCAACTGCAGCACTTAAGTGTATTATAACGATCGATCAGTTGAATTTTACATATCACGAGTATCGGAGAAAAGTTACTGATGGGTTTGTCATTTTTTATCCACACGATATTAGTGTATTCATGCTGTATTTATCGGTGTTGATGGTATCTCATGTTGTTACGTGGCGAGATTGTTCGATGATATTATATAGGTTTAGAAAATAATCTGAGTAGTTGCCTTTTAATTAAGGGATTGATATCAGTCGATACACTGTATGGGTTTCTCTCTTTCTTTTTTTTTCCCTCTCCCTCTGTCTCTCTCTAATAATTTTTATTTGTCAGAAGGAGTTAACAACGAAAAATTATTTAGAAAAAAAAGCCATTTACCGAGTGGCAAACATATGTCTATTGAGCTACTTATTTATCGTTATATATAATTTTTTAAAAGTTTATATGCAATACTGATAAGAAAAGTAGTATTATGTTTAACTTATCGTGGATGTATTCTTGAGAAACATAATTGTTAATTAATTTGATAATTACAACGTACACTGTGAAGGAACTTAAAGCCAAAATACAGGATGTCAAAGCTGCAGAATTTCAGTGGCGTTTCTATAATTTGCAACAAGAGTTATACGATCTGAACTGCTGATTTGTTTTCATAGAAATGCAATATTTTCATGACGCAAGCATTGATACCAGTTGTTTTTCTTTTTTTTATAATGCTCTGTTTTTGTTAATTTTTTTATGACTCCCTGTTCTTTCTTAGTAATTACATTACATACGACGATGTTACACATGTTTATTAAATTTTCAAATAAGATGTTTTTTTTTCGATTAATAAGTAACACAAATTATTTTTGTAAGAGTCTGTTAGGCTCAAATGCCTTAATTTTTACAAAATAATTTTTGTAATAAATAGATTAAAATCGTTTTTGACAAACAAAAATAATCACGACGCGAAAGTAAACGCGTGAAAATGTAAGGAAGATGTTGTGTTTGTATTTCCCAGGAAAATTCTTGTAAAAAGATAACTGATTTTAAAGAAAGTCGGAAGAAATTAATCGGAAAGAATTAATCATTGCCGAAATTATCTAAAATTACGTTACTTATAAACGAACAATAAACCACGCGTTTGTAACAACTGTAAACCTTCGATAACGTTGATTGTACATATTATATCGACTATAGTAGCGAGTTATATAGAAAACTTAATTATGATTTCGGATGTATCGCGGGTAACTCGGAAACTTTCACACCGCGCACATATAATTTACTATCAAAATCGGCAACAGAACCACGCGAATACTTTTCGTCATTATCACGTGCTTTCAAACTGTGCTCACTAGGTTGCTAACTGCGTTGAATAAACATAGCAATCAGATAACAACAGAGGAACTTCGTAATTTGCAATCATTGCACTTAAGTATAATGATAAAGCAATCGGTCCGTTGCACTTTCAACCACGTTAACAAAAACTGGCCAATGACGTAACCGTTGTTTATTTGCATAGGTACGAAATATTGATGTTATTTTGTGTTTATTCTATTTATCCTTTATTTTCATACTTGATAATCACTTGATGGTATCATAGTATATGTGATAGCGATGTTGTTCAATTGATGAATAATAAATAATTTTTGGCCCTTCACGTAGTAATTAATATTATTTTTGTAAAATTACGTTGTGAGCTTGGGCGGTAAAATATAAAATTATTTTGAATCAAGAATGTAATTATCGCGAGCAGGAACAGAAGGAATCTTCCTCGCACATGCGTGAAAATGAATAATTAATATTTGTTTTGCACTCTGCAGCAAAGATCCTGGAAAAGGAATGCTAACATTAATCACGGGTATGAATAGAAAATCTTGAAAAGAAATTGTATCACTCACTGTGTAGTGAATCGATGCCCACTAAAAAGTTGTTTATGTGCCGTCTTTTATTACATTTGTCTAAAATCCTTATATCTATCCGAATTTGTCTGTATCAATATAATCAAGATGGTCAAAATAGTTACGGAATACTAATGAAAAGTAATATGAACTTTTAAATATTTATTATGGAGACTTCATTTATATATGTATGATGGATAATAATTTAATGTTTACAACGCACTCCGTAAAGATATTTGAAGCCAAATTGAAACAGACCTGGACCGTAGAATTTGAAAGTGAAGTTACTTACTCGCTGTAGTGAAAATGTCTGAACACAACATGATCGCGATCGATCAATGAACAATTGTGTAAACATTATCCTACCTTATCGTGATATGTCACAAACATAGTCGGAAGTAACATAATGAGAATGTCTAGCAACACGCACATCTTGTATATGTTGGGGTTTTGAAGTATGAGAAGTATCACGGTATACATCAGAAGAAAATAATAAACCGACCACAGCAAGTTGTACGAAAGAGTGAGCCATCTTGCTGAATGTCTCACAGCAATCCTCAAATCGCACACGTAGTTGACTATCAGTAGCGTCGACTAAACCTGTCTGAATACACCATGTTGGTGCCACTATTCCTGACTCAATTTTCCCGTTGACAACTAAACTGTACAATAATGATAGCGCATCTCCGTAATTCGTAATTGCTGCACTTACGCATATTGAAACGATCGACCTGGAATTTTGCATAGCGTGAGCTATCGGCATAGAATTTATGATGATGAGTTTATCACTTTTTTTTCGCGCAAGAGAAACATGTAGGGAAATTGCGATATTACGTTCTCTTACGCTCTTTTTTTTTATCTTCCGACAATTGTGCGATGATGTTACGTCTATTGAGAGAATAATTGAACAACGAGCAAAATATGCAAAAACATTGCTTCTCAGTTAATGAATAAACCAATGCGAAATAGAGAGTACAAACGAAAATATTAATTCGACGCGTTGCAGCATTTTCTGAAAGAAACGATGAATATTGATTACCGACGTAATGCTCAATTATATCAGTTACACTAGTTATTTTTAATACTCACATACTTGTGTGCGACTGAATTAATATAACTATAACAGTCGCAACGGAGCCGATAAACTAAAAACAAGATATTCGTTACACGTTTCTCGTTTTTCGTGAAAGATGATTATTTGATGATTGCAACATACCCCGTGAAAGAATCTTAAGCCAAACTGAAAAAGTCTCAGCCCGTAGAATTTGAGCGGAGTTCGAGTTAGTTGCAGCAAAAGTTGCGAAATCTATATTAGCATATTTATATTATCATATTAAATTACCGTATATTTCAGATACGTTTCTTAATAACTAAATACTTACGTTTTCGCGAGTGACAACGTCGCACGAGGAATATGAAATTATATTTATAATATCTCCTGTTGTGCTTGCCTGTAATTGAAATATGCTAAACAGAACCGAGATTCAGCGCAGCGAATTTGTATATACAATTGAATGTGAATATAATATAATTTAATGGTCAAGCAGTCGTTGAAAGCAAACACAAAATATGGCAAACACGAATATGTGTTCGATACCTTGACGCTGATCCTTTCACACATGTAATTAATGAGAAACAGCCTGAAGACATATAAAATGAGTGAGGTGACAATCAAGAAGAAAAGAAATTTGTCTTTGTTGATATAATAACTATCGTTGAATATCGCTTTGAAGATTTCACTAAAATATCTCGATATAAAAGCGAAATAACAACCCATTTTGATCGTCATTTGCAACTCGAATATAGAGTTCACCTCGCGGCATATTTTCCGTAATTCCAAATGAAGTTGTCTGCAAAAACGCAATATTAGTTACCAGTGCGCGAGGAGTTGTATCGGAATATATCCAATTTTTTTAGGCTCTCATAATACATTACGATCCACGTAGCCCATTTGCTGCGCGAAGATTTTGAGTACCCGACCTGACGCGAATGCGAGACGGAATATTCCCATGTCCGTTCTGTTTCGGATTCGTTGACTTCCTCTGATTTCCGCAGGTACTTGTTAACTTGGTGGAATTTCAGCTCTATGTATCTGAGTGTGGTAAAAGCTGACAAATCATGAGTTACTGCTCGACACAGCGAGTATATTCTATCAAAAATTTTTTATTCTTTGAACATTCTGAAAATACTATTCTTTTTTCTCCTCGTAGTAGAGTTTGATTATTAAAATAATTTCTGTAAAAATAAAGCTTACCTAAGTATACTTGCGATAATCAGATCGCCGATGAGATTGATCAAATAGCCGTATTCCAGCAAGAAAGCAACGTAAAAGGCTTTCAGAGCGTCACCGCAACGATCTCTGTACGATAAGCTCTTGACGTAGGTTAAGAATATGGTAAACGCGACCCATCCAAAAGTGACCGACAATACCGTCATGTATACTTTCTGATAATCTGTCGCTGTTCCGAGCTTATCTAGTGTGTCGTCAAGGATGGCAAGTTTCTTCAAACAGTTTCTGTATTTCTGACATACAGAAATCATATTTTGAATTGAGAAACGACTAGGTGGAATTTGCGAATCAATATTGAGCAAACATGTATAAATACGGGTAAATACAAATAAACAAATCTTCATTAATGTTTGGCTGTGGTAATATTCTTTTACCTTGTCGTAATATATTCCAAGAACAATTGACAATAATACAATAAATATGTTGAGTTGAAATGTAACATGGTACGTGATGGGTCGATCTTGAACGTAATCTATTGCGATATACCACAGTAGAATATAGTAAACCGACCAGGATAGAAATATATATAGAAGACTTGGCCATAGTCTTGGTTTATCGTCGGGAAATTCGACAATCCTTGTACCAAACACGTAACCGATAACAAGGAGCGGCGATAATGCCGCTTGTATGTAGTTCGTCATCGTGGACGTTGTCGTTGCTAACTCGAACTGCCCACAGTATCATCGTGCGGCATCGGCTAGCAGAACTTATTAATTGCAACTACAGCACTTAAGTATATTGTAACGATCGATTGGTTGAATTTTACATATCACGAGTACCGGAGAAAAGTTACTGATGAGTTTGTCATTTTTTATCCGCACGATATTAGTGTATTCATGCTGTATTTATCGGTGTTGATGGTATCTCATGTTGTTACGTGGCGAGATCGTTCGATGATATTATATGGGTTTAGAAAATAACCTGAGTAGTTGCCTTTTAATTAAGGGATTGATATCAGTCGATACACTGTATGGGTTTCTCTCTTTCTTTTTTTCTTTCCCTCTCCCGCTGTCTCTCTCTAATAATTTTTAGTTGTCAGAAGGAGTTAACAACGAAAAATTATTTAGAAAGAAAAGCCACTTACCGAGTGGCAAACATATGTCTATTGAGCTACTTATTTATCGTTATATATAATTTTTTAAAAGTTTATATTTATCTTGGTTTATTTTTATTATAATCAGCAAGGTTACGATATTTGTGCAATACTGATAAGAAAAGTAGTATTATGTTTAACTTATCGATATATTCTTATGGATGTATTCTTGAGAAACATAATTGTTAATTAATTTGATAATTACAACGTACACTGTGAAGGAACTTAAAGCCAAAATACAGGAAGTCAAAGCTGCAGAATTTCAGTGGCGTTTCTATAATTTGCAACAAGAGTTATACGATCTGAACTGCTGATTTGTTTTCATAGAAATGCAATATTTTCATGACGCAAGCATTGATACCGGTTGTTTTTCTTTTTTTTATAATTCTCTGTTTTTGTTTATTTTTTTATGACTCCCTGTTCTTTACTTAGTAATTACATTACATACGATGATGTTACACATGTTTATTAAATTTTTAAATAAGATGTTTTTTTTTCGATTAATAAGTAATACAAATTATTTTTGTAAGAGTCTGTTAGACTCGAGTGCCTTAATTTTTACAAAATAATTTTTGTAATAAATAGATTAAAATCGTTTTTGGCAAACAAAAATAATCACGACGCGAAAATAAACGCTTGAAAATGAAAGGAAAATGTTGTGTTTGTATTTCCCAGGAAAATTTATGTAAAAAGATAACTGATTTTAATCGTCGGAAAGAATTAATCATTGCCGAAATTATCTAAAATTACGTTACTTATAAACGAGCAATAAATCGCGTTTGTAACAACTGTAAACCTTCGATAACGCTGATTGTACGTATTATATCGACTATAATAGCGAGTTATACAGAAAACTTAATTATGATTTCAGATGTATCGCGGGTAACTCGGAAACTCTCACACCGCGCACATATAATTTACTATCAAAATCGGCAACAGAACCTCGCGAATGCTTTTCGTCATTGTCACGAGCTTTCAAACTGTGCTCACTAAGTTGCTAACTGCGTTGAATAAACATAGCAATCAGATAACAACAGAGGAACTTCGTAATTTGCAATTATTGCACTTAAGTATAATGAAACAATCGGTCCGTTATACTTTCAACCACGTTAACAAAAGCTGGCCAATGACAAAACCGTTGTTTATTTCAATAGATACAAAATATTGATGTTATTTTGTGTTTATTCTCTTTATTCTTTATTTTGATACTGGATAATCATTCGATGGTATTATAGTATATGTGATAGCGATGTTGTTCAATCGAGGAATAATAAATTATTTTTGGTCCTTAATGTACTAATTGATATTATTTTTGTAAAATTATGTTATGAGCTCGGGCGGTAAAATATAAAATTATTTTGATTCAAGAATGTAATTATTGCGAGCAGGAACAGGAGAAGTCTTTTTCGCACGTGCGTGAAAATAAATAATTAATATTGGTTTTATACTCTGCAGCAAAGATCCTGGAAAAGGAATGCTAACATTAATCATAGGTATGAATAGAAAATCTTGAAAAGGAACTGTATTACTCACTGTGTAGAATCGATGCCCACTTGAAAGTTGCTTACGTGCCGTCTTATTTACTACATTTTTTAAAAAGCCTTATATCTATCCGTATTTGACTGTATCAATATGATCAAGATAGTCAAAATAATTTCGGAATACTAAAGAAAAATAATATCAGCTTTTAAGTATTTATCATGGAGAGTTCGTTTATATTATAAACAATTATTTAATGTTTACAACGCACCCCATAAAGATATTTGAAGCCAAATTGAAACAGACCTAAACCGTAGATTTTGAGCGGGTCTCGTGTAAGTTGTAGCAAAAGTTGCATTATCTGCAATAGACGCATTAATGTAATGGACTATTTATAATACATTATTGTTTTTCTGTCAATGTTTAAATCCAAATTTCGTTAAATAAAATTTTGTACGAAAGCTTACGTTCTCTGGCATCTCCTTGCCATAGGTAGAATACGATACTCTCTTGATAAAATCTCCCGTGGCATTTGCCTACAATTGGGATATATAAAATGAATTGTAATTTAGTTTTAATTAGCTGATATAAAATTTTAAATCGATAATGCAAAATATAGATAGAAATGGCGCAATTCAATCGTTTAAATTGTATAAATTAATATTTATTGCATAAATTAATATTGTCATAAATTAGTACTTATATTATGAATGCGGAAACGTGTGTAATTTTAGAAGCGATAGTTCTTCGGATTTTTAGCGATATTTTTTTTATTAATAGTACTACAACTTTACTGCCATATTCACTCGAAGTATTTGTCACCATTTTATGTCACCTTTCAGACAATCATTTAATTCCGAGTTTGTAAAATGAGCAACCACCATGTAAGCCAATAAATCTATATGCGATCCGATGAGCTTTAGCAAGTTGTTAATAGAGTCGATACCTTAGCGCTGACATTCTCGCACGTGTAATTGATTAAGAAGAGTCTGCAGAGGTATATAGTGAGCCAGACTATGTTTAAAACGATGTAGAGATCAGTTTGAAATACACTGGTTTGTTTCTTGATTATCAAGTCGAAAATTGTTTGACAATTCTGTATTATAAAAACGAGGTAACATGCCATCTTGAGCGTCATCTCTTTTTCGAATATTGAGTTAATCTCGCGTGATATTTTGCGTAACTCTAGATGCAAGTGTCTGCACAGATGCGAGATATTAAAGATTAGTTCGCGAACACGTAGCCGGTTTACGCTTTCGTTACAGATTCGTACATTACGATCCACGTGATAAACTCGCTATGTAGGGTGTTTGGGAAATTGCGTCGATGCGTGTGCAAAACAGAACTCTCCCAAGCCGGCTTTATTTTGCGTTTGTCATAGTCGGTGAATTCGTCAACCGCCAGTTTACGGAGTTGTTCGTTGACTTGATCGAACTTCAGTCCTATATATCTGAATGCAGAATCGAAATACGCAATATTTAACGAATATGCGCGAACATATCATGCATTTTATTTCGATACGGTTTGAACATTGTTTTCTCATTGCATCTCAGGACGATAAGAATTTGTTTTTAATTAATACCCAGAAGTTAAGAAGTTAGATTCTCTCCTTTGAACTATGTTCTGAAATAAATCGAAGAAAAAAATGTTTAAACTGTATTGAAAGAAAGTGTATATGAATCCTTAAGTGTTCCCGGAAAAAGAAGAATTAAATTCTATAAATCCTCAATAATATCATGTAATCACATGAAACACACAGAGAATACACACCCGAGAATACACGAAAACGTCAAGTCATTCATAGTATTAACGTGACCACAGTAGTTTATTAAAAATGGAAGATAAAGCCCTGTCGCCACGTCACATGTATCCATCCACCAAATGCTTTCGATGTAGTTTATTATCAAACATAATACGACCCATACCGCGATAATAATCTTTAATCTTTTGTTCATCTTCTGGTAATTTGTCGTTGTTCCGAGTTTTCCCAGCGTTTCATCCACGATAGTGAGCTTGTCCAGACAGCTCTTAAATTTCTAATATAAAAGAGGAGTTTTTGTAATGAACAAACAGTATCCATTCGCAAATACATCGAATTTATGTTTTGTAGCGTCATTATATGTTTTGTATAAGGAGAAAGTGTTCATTCTCAAATTACAATACATTCATTCAATGTCATTAGAGTGTACAAATCATAGGCTGTAATGTTATTTGCTCGCTGTAATGAAATTGTCTAAACATAATATGATCGCGATCAATCAGTGTGATAGTTGTGCAAATATGATCCTACCTTATCGTAATATATCGCAAACATAGACGTAAATACCACCATGAAAACGGCTACACACACAGATATCTTGTATATGTTGTTTAAGTGAGGTATCACAGTGTATATCATGAGATAACAATAAACCGACCATAGCAACAAGTTGTACGAAAGACTGAGCCATCTTACTGAATGTTTCGCGGGAAACTCGGCAATCTTCAAACCGCACACGTAGCTGACCATCAGAAGCGTCGACAAAGCCGCCCGAATGCTCGTGGCCATGCTGGTGACGGCACCACTATTATAACTCAATTTTCCCGTTGTCAGCTAGGCTGTACGGCAATGATAGTGCATCTCCCTAATTCGTAATTGCTGCACTTACGCGTATTGAAGCGATCGACCCGCTGAATTTTGCATAACGCGAGTTAACGGCATAGAATTATTAATGAGTTCATTATTTTTTTTTTGCGCGAGAGAAAAACATATAGCGAACTTGCGATATTACGATATATTACGCTCTCCTACGCTTTTTATTTTCACACTCCGACAATTGTGCGATAATGTTACATCTGTCGAGAGAATAATCGAACAGCGAGAAAAATAAGTGAAAACATTGCTTCTCAATTAATGAATAAACCAACGCAAAATAAAGAGTACAATGGAAAATGTTAAGTCAACACGTTGCAGCATTTTCTGGAAGAGACGGAGAATACTGATTGCCGATAAAATGCGCAATTATATCAGTCATACTAGTTATTTTAGTTAATACTTATCTGCTTGTGTGCGACTGAATTAATATAACTACACTGTGTATAACAGTCGCAATAGAGCCGATAAACTAAAAACAAGGTATTGGTTACACGTTTCTCGTTTGAATGTGAATATAATATAATTTAGTGGTCAATCAATCGTGCGCGCGCGTTGAAATTAAACACAAAGTACATCAAATTCGAATGTGTAACCGATACCTTAACGCTAACCTTTTCGCACATGTAATTAATGAGAAAGAGTCTGAAGATGTATACAGTGAGTGAGACTGCAAACAAGAGGAGAAAGAGTTTGTTTTTGTTGGTGTTAGTATTGTTATTTTTGTTGATATAAGTATCGTTGAATATCTCTTCAAATATTTCAATAAAAAATATCTCGATATAAAAGCAAAATAACCCATTTTAAGCGTCATTTGCAGATCGAATATAGAGTTCACTTAGCGGCATATTTTCCGCAATTCCAAATAAAGATGTTTGCAAAAACGCAATATTAGGTTCCGTTGCGCGGAGAGTCGTGTCGAAATATATCCAATTTTCGTGGGCTCTCATAATACATTACGATCCACATGACACATTTGCTGCGCGAAGATTTCGACCTGGCGCGAATGCAACATGAAATGTTCCCATGTGCGTTTTGTTTCGTACTCGTCGACTTCCTCCGATTTTCGCAGGTACTTGTTAACTTGGTCAAATTTCAATTCTATGTATTTGAGTGTAGGAAAAACTGACGAATCATGATACTTACCGCTTGATACATAACGAGTATATTTTATCAAATTTTTTTTTGAACATTTAGAAAATACTATTCTCTTTTCGCGTTGTGGTAGAGTTTGATTATTAAAATAATTTTTGTAAGAAGATTGTATGCTTACCCAAGAGTACTCGCGATAATCAGATCGCTCATGAGATTGATGAAAGAGCAGTAGAAAAGAAACGCAGAAGGCTTTCATAGCATCGCAATGATCTCTGAACCTGAAGATCTTGACGTAAGCGAAGGATATGGCAAACGCGAGCCATCCAAAGGTGACAGACAATACTGTCATGTATACTTTCTGATAATCTGTTCCGAGCTTCTGTAATGTGTCGTAAATGATGGAGAGTTTTCTCAAACACTTTCGATATTCCTGACATACAGAAATTATATTCTGAATTAAGAAACTACTAGGTGGAATTCGTGGATAAATATTGAGCAAACATTACCGTCCAGAAGTTTGGAAGCAATCATATTTTTGTGTAAAATAAAAGATCGTTTGTAAATATTATGAAAGCAACCGGGTATAATGAATGTTTATTGATATTGATGCCAGGACACCAACTCTTTGTGCCTATGTCTAATAAATTCTTGCTATTATCTACTTGCGATTGAACACTTACTTTGTTTTGGTCACGTTCGAATCACAGAAATATGATATTTACTCTCAATTTCGATATCTAACCATTGTATTTTATTTAAATAGGATTTTAATAGTTGTTATTCAATTCATAGATACAAGTTACGATTTTCTGAGCGTTAAAGTTATCAATCGGTTGATTTAACTAAATTTTTTTATTTAATATAATGTAATTATAGGCACAGAAAGTTGGTTCCAATCTAAAGTAGTCGTCAACGTTAACAAACATTCATTATAAGCGGTTGCTTTCAAAATATTTACAAACGATTTTTCATTTCATACAAAAATATGACTGCTTCCAAATTTCTGGACAGTAGTGTATGACACGGGTAAATACAAAGAAACTATAAATTAGATTGTGACTTAGTAAACACTTTTGTTTCCAATTACATAAGCCACCCATGTATAACTAAAATCAAATATCTTCATTAATGTTTGGCCGTGGTAATATTCTCTTACCTTGTTGTAATATATTCCAACAACAGTTGACAATGATGCAATAAATATGTTGAGTTGGAGAGGAACATGATACGTGATGGGTTTATCTTTCACGTAATGCATTGCTATATATCTCAGTAGGATATGGTAAACCGACTAAAATAGAAATATGTATAGAAGACTGAGCCACAGTCTCGGTTTACCGGCGGGAAATTCGACAATCTTTGTACCAAACACGTAACTGATAAGAAAAAGTGGCGACAATGCCGCTTGTATGTAGCTCGTCATCGTGAATGTAGTCGTTGCTATACGAACTGCGGACAGTATCATTGTGCGGCATCGACTAACAGAACTTGTTAATGGCAACTACAGCACTTGAATGTATGTTAACGATCGATCAGATGAATTTTGCATATCATGAGTTATTCGAAAAAAGCTACTGATGAGTTGTCACTTTTTATCTGCGCGGTATTAGTATGTTTATGTTGCGCATGTCGGTATTGCTGGTATTTCATGTTCTTACGTTGGCGAGATCGTACGATGATGCGTTTAGAAAATAATCGAAATAGTTGCTTTCTAATTAAGAGATTGATATCATTCGATATACTGTATAGGTTTCCTTTCTCTTTCTCTTCTCCCATTCTCTCTCTTCCTCGTTTTCTCTCCCTCTCTCTTTCCCTCTCACTCTCCCTTTCTCTCTTTCTCTCTTTCTCTCCTTCCCTTCTATCTCCTTCTCCCTCCCTTTCTATCTTTCAAAAAATTTCCAAATATTTTTAGTACAAAAATAAAAATTTCTCTTCGACTTGAATCCATAGGCGAGGATTTTTGTTGGCAAACGTTAATAAGATGAGTAATTGATAGGTATTCTCTATGACGAGTCACTTACAAGATTGTTCACCACTTTAAATGCAAATCGACTTTCTTAAGAACGGACAATTTGAATTACGACTTGTTTTTCTTCATAATTTACTAATTACACGTTAGATGACCGTATATGGCCGCGCGTGTTCCCGCTCGATATTAATTGAAACGGGCAGTTGTCAACGTTCTATATTATTTCGCACTAATTATTCTTCGAATGCAAATTTGCTGTTTCCGAATTTGCGGCCTGTTACATTTCGTGCTCGCGCACCAACAGCTGGTAACATTACACTATTGTGTGAGCGGCGAGAAGCCACTTCTGTCACCAGTAACATTGTTGCCTTACGCGAGCTTTTCTTGTAAGTTATCAACCACAAGCGCAGGATTTCTTGATGCGAAAGTATCAAGGCCTGAACATTAATAATACTGGTAACCTAACTCTAAACATTCTTATTGTTTTGATTTTTTTACATATGAACGTTTAAAGTTTTAATATGAAATATATTGAGTATATACATATATACTCTATCCTACGTTGAAAGTTTAACTATATTTGTATTTCAAAATAATAAGAATATATTCGTATTTTAAAACAATAAGATTATATTCGTATTTTAAAACAATAAGAGGTCTGTCATTTTTTGGAAGAACTTCTAAATTAATGCACGTTAATGTAATAAGTAAGAGCGAAATAAAGTACACTTGTTTCACTTTAACTTTTATTGCACTGGTTTATAAGTTTTTTGGAAACGAACAGACCTAATAATGTTCAGAATTAGATATCAGTGTTTTTATTCGCTTAAAGTGAATCAGTAAAAATGTTTCTGATTGAAACAGTAAACAGATTAATTTATGTAATTATGTAATTTATGTAATTATGTAATTATGTAATTTATGTAATTTATGTAAGTTATGTAATTATGTAAACTCATATACATAAATGATGTTAATGAGCATGCATAACTTATTAATGTATTAATTAATTGATTATAATTACATGAGTCAGTTTCTTTTAACAAATTTAACGTGCAATTTACATTAAATTATGTTAAACAATAATTAATGGAAGTGAAAAAAAACTGAATTGTATTTCTTTATTAATGGCATTCTCACATTTTTCAGTGTAACAACTTCCATTTTTTATATAATAAAAGAGATTTTCACAAATTTAGTCTTAATGGTGAGGAAAAAAGTTGTTGCGAAAAGAATGTAATGTGAGATCGCATAAAATTAGAATAAAAACATTTGTTTTAAATTCTGCAAAGGAATGACAATTCCTTGTTGTCAGAACGAAGTAACGGTGAAAAATTATTTAGAAAGAAAAGCCACTTACCAAGTAGCAAACAAATGTCTATTGAGTTACTTACTTATCGTTATATATAATTTTTTAATAAGTTATATTTATCTTGGTTTGCTTGTATTATTATAGTCAGCATGGCCACGATGTTCATACAATACTAAAAAGAAAAGTAGTATTATGTTTAACTTATCGTGGATATATTATTGAAAAACATAACTGTTAATTAATTTAATCATCGCAACGCACATTGTAAAAGAACTTGATGCCAAACTGAAAGAAGCCAAAGCCGCAGAATTTAAGTGGCGTTCGTATAACTTGCAACAAGAATTGTACAATCTGCATTGATACAATGAACTTGTTAATACACATGTGTTTCTTTCTGTTAACGCTGAAAGTTAAAGTTTTATTCTTAATTTATATCATCATATGCTTACATGCTCGCGAATCTCCGCGTTATGAATGGAATATATTACTTTGTTTATAAAATCCTTCGTGGCGTTTGCCTAAAATGGAAAACTTAAATCAGAATGAAGTGACTTTCTGTCTGATGAGTGAATTTAATGTCAGTTCACACTCACGTAACACGAGCATAGTATCGATACCTTATTGCTGACTATTTCGCACGAATAATTAATCAACAGGAGTTGGTAGAAGTACGTAAGAACCCAGAATATGGATATCGTGATATCAAACCACTTCTGGTTCGATGTAAAGTCGTCGAACATCATATAGAAAAGTTCCCAGAAGTTGACTGCTATAAAGCAAAAGTAACTCATTGTCTTGACAGTTATTTGTATTCCGAATATGGAGTTTATCTCGTGTGATATTTTATACAATTCCAGATGGAGGTGCCTGGAAGAAACTGATATTAAATCTTGGCACACGAAATCCCCCTGACTTATCAAATTTATATACATGCTTACATTATAACCCACATCATATATTCGCTGTTCGGAGCGTCCGCAAATCTGCGTCGTTGCAAAGGTACCACGGTATTCTCCCAGGCTCGTTTTATTTTGCGCTCGTGATCGGTGAATTCACCGTCCGCCAGTCTGTGAAGATACTCGTTGACTTGATCAAACTTTATCCCTATGTATCTGAATATTGAGGATAACGAATATGTGAGGTAACAAAGCAATGGGAACAGTTTTTGTTAAATACATACAAACGTATTACAAAGAAATTCTTGAGAGTTATTGAAAAAGGGTTTAATTACTTTTGATATAATATTTCTTATATATGATAGCTAAAGAAGATATATAAGGTTATATAAGGTTATATAAGGTGACTTCATTGGATCATCGATGGTTTTATTTATTCAAAACATGTCACTTTACAAATGCGAGATCAAATAATTCTTCGCGTTTGTACGAGTTGAAAAATGGCAAAAAATGGTAGTTAATTATCAGTATTGAAGAAAAGTTATTTTTTAAAAGCAACTCGTTACCTATTGAAGAAAGATACTTGTTATTATTGTCAATACTCAAGAAGTAATGAATCATTACCATTTTAATTACCTTGTGACAGCTATTTTGATTCAACATGTCATGTATATACTATTGTTTCGCGCGTTACTATTAACAAAAAGAGTATAACGATAAATCTGATAAATTTTAACATAAAGAAATACGCACCCGAGAATATATGCGAATGTCAACTCGTCAAGGAAATTAGAAAAGTTGGCATAGTTCGCTAAAAAAGCAATGTAATACGATGTCAGAACACTATACGTATGTTGCCACCAGTAGCTGTCGCCAAAGTCCAATATTAAGACTATGGCGAACCATCCCGTGAGAAATCCCGTTATTTTTGTGTCTAGCTTTTGAAAATCCGTTATTGTTCCGAGTTTATCCAATGTTTCGTCCACGATGTCGAGTTTTTTCAGGCAGTTTCTAAATTTCTGACGCGGGCAGACAGTATTGAATTGAGATCTCCGCGAGTTTACATAACGATTAAGACGTAGTACAATCGAGATTACAAGCAATAAATTCCTCGCCCTTTCGTGCTAAAATAATCGCCCTTACCTTATCGTAATAGAGCCTGATGAATAATGAGATAATAGCCATTAATATCTGCAGCTTAATGTATATCCTATAATTTGTCCATTCGTAAGGTACATAAGATGACATAATATCTGTCATAAAAAAACAATAAGTAGACCACAGCAGCAGATCGTAAAAATAACTTAAGCACTTTTTCGGATGACCTGCGGGGAACTCCACGATTCTTAGCCCGCACAAATAACTAACAATTAGCAGAGGCGACAAGACCGCCCGAAAGTTTCTCGCCATAGTGACACCGTCGTTAGTCTGCACTGTACTTTCTTACTTGACAATATATCGGATAGATATAACGATATAAAATAAGAACGGAGGATCTCTATAATTTCCGACTTCTGCACTTAAGTATAATGAAATAATCGATCCGTTACATTTAGTCGTTAGTATGTTTAATTTTTTATCGCCAGCAAGAGAGCTGCTGATAAGTTGCTCATTTGTTTTCGCAGAAATGAAATGCTGTCTTTACACAAGCATTATATCGATCGTTTTTCTTTTTTCATTCGCTCTATTCTTTATTTTTTTTACTTAGTAATTATAGAGTACATACGATAATATTACATATGTTTATTAAATTGTTAAATAAGATGTTTTCTTTTAAATTAATAAGTGATATAAATTATTTTTGTAAGAATCTGTTAGGCTCTAGTGCATTATTTTTAAAAATAATTTTTGTAATAAATAGTTTAAAATCGTTTTTGGCAAGAAAAATAATCACAACGAAAGTAAACGCGTGAAAATGAAAGGAAAATGTTATATTTGCATTTTGCAAGAAAATTCATGTAAAAGGATAACTGATTTTAATCGTCAGAAATAATTAATCATTTCCGAAGTTATATAAAATAACGTGACTTATACCGAGCAATAAACCAAGTAACAGCAACAATAGTAAACCGTCGATAAAGTTGTTTATACATATTAAATATAACATATCGACCATAACAGCGAGTTGTACAGAAAACTAAATCACGGTTTTGGATGTTCCGCGGGAAACTCGGAAACCCTCACACCGCACACGTAAATTACTATCAGAACCGTCAACAGAATCTCGCGAAAGCTTTTCGTCATTGTCACGTTCTTTCAAACTGTGCTTACTAGATTGCTAACTGCAATAAATATAGCAATCAGATAACAACAGAGGAACTTTGTAATTTGCAATCGTTGCATTTAAGTATAACAAAGCAATTTGTCGGTTGCATTTTCAGCTACGTTAATAAAAATAGACCAATGACGAGACCGTTGTGTATTTCCATAGGCACGAAATATTGATTTTATTTTGTTTTTGTTCTTTTTATTTTTTATTTTTATGTTGGATAATCATTCAATGGTATTATAGCATATGTGAAAACAATGTTGTTCAATCGAGAAATAATAAATAATTTTTGGCCTTTGACATACTAATTGATGTTATTTTTTCAAAATTTTATTGTGTACTTGGGCGGTAAAAAACAAAATTATTTTAAATGAAAAATGTAATTATCGCGAGTGGGAACAGGAGGAGTCTTTCTTGCATATGCGTGAAAATAAATTATTAATAATCGTGTTTTACATTCTGCAGCAAAGCTCCTGGAAAAGAAATGTTAACATTAATCATGGGTAAGAATACAAAATTATCAAGACGTTATCATGAAAAGGAATTGTATCACTCACTGTGTAGTGAATCGATGCCCATTTCAAATTTGCTTACGTGCCGTCTTATTTACTCTATATATATTTAAAAACCATATATCTATCCGAATTTGTCTGTATCAATATAATCAAGATAGTCAAAATAATTTCGGAATACTAAAAAAAAGTAATATCAGCTTTTTAGTATTTATCATGGAGAGTTTGTTTATATTAAGAACAATTATTTAATGTTTACAACGCACCCTGTGAAGACATTTGAAGCCAAATTGAAACAGACCTAGACCGTAGAATTTGAGCGGGCCTCGTGTAAGTTGCAGTAAAAATTGTATTATCTGCAATAGACGCATTAATGTAATAGACTATTTATACGTTATTGTTTCTTTATCAATGCTTAAATCCACATTTCGTTATGTAAAAATTTGTATGAAAGCTCACGTTTTCTCGGATCTCTCCGTCATAGGTAGAATACGACACTCTCTTGATAAAATTTCCCGTGGCATTTGCCTACAATTGGGATATATAAAATGAACTATAATTCAATTTCAATTAGATACAAAATTTTATATCGGTAATGCAAAATGTAGATAGAAATTGCGCGATACCATCGTTCAAATTATATAAATTAATATTTATTGCATAAATTAATATTGTCATAAATTTGTACTTATATTATGGACGTGGGAACGTGTGTATTTTTAGAAGTTTGCGATAAGTCTTTGGATTTTTAGCGATATTTTTTTAATTAATAGTAGTACAACTGTAATGCTATATTTATTCGAAATATCTGTCACCATTTTTTGCCACCTTTCAGATAATCATTTGATTCTAAATTTGTAAAATTAGCAGCCACCATGTGAGTCAATGAATCTATATGCGATCCGATGAACTTTTGCAAGTTGTTAATAGAGTCGATACCTTAGCGCTGACACTCTCGTACGTGTAATTGATCAAGAAGAGTTTGGAGAAGTTCAAAACGACCCCGAATATGCATAGAACGAGACAGAGATTAGCTCGAAACACGTTGGTTTCATGGTCGATTATCATATCGAAAATTTCCTGACAGAGCTGTATTATAAAAACGATGTAACACGTCATCTTGACCGTCATCTCTATTTCGTACATCGAGTTTATCTCGCGCGATGTTTTGAGTAACTCTAGATGCAGGTGACTGTACAGATGCGAGATATTAAAGATTAGTTCGCGAACACGTAGCCGGTTTACGCTTTTGTTACAAATTCGTACATTACGATCCACGTGATAGACTCGCTGTCTAGCGAGTTCGGGAAATTGTGTCGATGCGTGTGCAAAACAGAACTCTCCCGAGCCAGCTTTGTTTTGCACTTGTCATGATCGATGGATTCGTCATCGGCCAGTTTGCGGAGTTGTTCGTTGACTTGATCGAACTTTAATCCTATGTATCTGAATGCAGAATCGGTATACGCAATTATTGACGAATACGCGCAAACGTATCATACACTTTATTTCGATACGGTTTGAACACTGTTTTCTCGATACATGCCAGAATGATAATTCAATGAGAGAACTTGATTTTAATTAATTCCCAGAAGTTAAGAGATCTCATTCAGATCTTATTCAGACATTATCAGATTCTCTCAATAGAGCTGTTCTGAAATGTATTGGAGAATAAAGTATTCAAATCGTATTGAAAGAAAGTGTACATGAATTCTTAAGCGTTCTCTGGAAAAAGAAAGATTAAATTCTCTAAATCTCCAATAATACCATTTAATCATATGTACATGAAGCATATAGAGAATACACACCCGAGAATACACGCAAACGTTAAGTCATTCATAGTATTAACGTGACAACCGTAGTTTATTAAAAGTGGAATATAAATCCCTGTTGCAACGCCATATATACTGGACCACCAAATGCTTTCTAAGCAGTCCATTGTCAAAATGAATACGATCCATACCGCCATGATCATTTTTAATCTTTTGTTCAGCTTTTGATAATTTGACGTTGTTCCGAGTTCTCCCAACGTTTCATCCACGATAGTGAGTTTCTTCAGACAACTCTTAAATTTCTAATGTAACAGAGAAATTTTTGTAATGGACAAATAGTATCCAATCACAAATACATCGGACTAATATTTTGTAGCGTCATTATATCTCTCGTGTAAAGATAAAGAGATAATTCTGCTCAAATTTCAGTGCATTCATTCAGTGTCATTAGCGTATATGAATCATAGGCCGTAAAGTTATTTAATTGCTGCAGTGAAATTGCCTGAACATAACATGATCGTGATCAAACAATGAACAATTGTGTAAACATGTCCTACCTTATCGTGGTACATCGCAAACAGAGTCGAAAGTAACCCCGTGAAAACATTTAGAAATACGCATATCGTATATATGATGAATTCTTGAGATATGCGAGGTATCACGTCATATATCAGGAGAAAACAATAAATCGACCATAGCAACAAGATGTACGAAAGACTGAGCCATCTTACTGAATGCCTCACGGGAAACTCAGCAATCCTCAAACCGCATACGTAGCTGACGATCAGAAGCGTCGACAAAACTGCCTGAATGCTTGTCGCCATGCTGGTGACGGCACCACTATTGTAACTCAACCTTCCCGTTGATAGCTAGGCTGTACGACAATGATAGCGCATTTCCGTAATTTGCAATTGCTGCACTTACGCGTATTGAAACGATCGATCCGCTGAATTTTGCATAACTATCGGCATAGTTACTGATGAATTCATTATTTTTTTTCTGTATGAGAGAAAAACATACAGGGATTTCGCGATATTACGTTCTCTTATGCTCTTTATTTTCACACTGCGACAATTATGCGATGATGTCTCTCGAGAGAATAATCGAACAGCGAGCAAAATGCGCGAAAACGCTACTTCTCAGTTAATGAATAAACCACTGCGTAATAGAGAGTACAATAGTAAATATTAATTCGACGCGTTGCAGCATTTTCTGGAAGAAATGAAGAATACTGATTGCCGATGAAATGCGCAATTATATTAGTCACATTAATTATTTTTTATACTTACACGCTTGTGTATGACTGAATTAATATAACTATAACGGTCGCAATGGAGCCAGTAAACTAATAAGGTATTCGTTACACATTTCTCGTCTTTCCTGAAAGATGATTATTTGATCATTGCACGTTTAACTATATTTGTATTTCAAAACAATAAGATTATATTTGTATTTTAAAACAATAAGAGGTCTGTCTTTTTTTGGAAGAACTTCTAAACTAGTGCACATTAATGTAATGAGTTAGAGCGAAATAAAGTATACTTGTCTTACTTTAACTTTTATTGCACTTGTTTTGAAGTTTTTTGGAAACGAACAGACCTAATAATGTTCAGAATTAAATATCAATGTTTTTATTCTCTTAAAGTGAATTAGTAAAAATGTTTCTGATTCAATCAGTAAACAAATTAATTTGTTATGTATTTGTTATGTAACAAACTCATATACATAAATGACGTTAATGAGTTTGCATAACTAATTAATTAATTAATTAATTGATTATAATTACATGAGTCAGTTTCTTTTAACAAATTTAACGTGCAATTTATATTAAATTATATGAAACAATAATTAATGGAAGTGAAAAGAACTGAATTGTATTTCTTTATTAACGGCATTCTCACATTTTTCGATGTAACAACTTCCATTTTTTGTATAATAAAAGGCATTTTCTCAAATTTAGTCTTAATGATGCGGAAAAAAGTTGTTGCAATAAGAAGGTAAGATTGCATAAAATTAGAATAAAAACATTTGTTTTGGATTCTGCAAAGGAATGACAATTTTTAGTTGTCAGAGCGAAGTAACGGCGAAAAATTATTTAGAAAGAAAAGCCACTTACCGAGTAGCAAACAAATGTCTATTGAGTTATTTATTTATCGTTACATGTAATTTTTTAATAAGTTATATTTATCTTGGTTTGTTTGTATTATTATAGTCAACATGGCCACGATGTTCATTCAATACTAAAAAGAAAAGTAGTATTATGTTTAACTTATCGTGGATATATTATTGGAAAAAATAGCTGTTAATTAATTTGATAATCGCAACGCACATTGTGAAAGAACTTGATGCCAAATTGAAAGAAGCCAAAGGCGCAGAATGTAAGTGGCGTTTGTATAACTTGCAACAAGAGTTGCACAATCTGCATTGATACAATGAACTTGTTAATACACATGTGCTTCTTTCTGTTAACGCTGAAAGTCAAAGTTTTGTTCTTAATTTATAATATCATATGCTTACATGCTCGCGAATCTCCGCGTTATAAATGGAATACATTACTTTGTTTATAAAATCCTTCGTGGCATTTGCCTAAAATGGAAGTACGTAAATCAGAATGAAGTGACTTTCTGTCTGATGAGTGAATTTAATGTCAGTTCGTGCTCACGTAACATGAGCATAGTATCGATACCTTATTGCTGACTATTTCGCACGAATAATTAATCAACAGGAGTTGGTAGAAGTACGTAAGAACCCAGAATATGGATATCGTGATATCAAACCACTTCTGGTTCGATGTAAAGTCGTCGAACATCATATAGAAAAGTTCCCAGAAGTTGACTGCTATAAAGCAAAAGTAACTCATTGTCTTGACAGTTATTTGTATTCCGAATATGGAGTTTATCTCGTGTGATATTTTACACAATTCCAGATGGAGGTGCCTGGAAGGAACCGATAATAAATCTTGGCGCGCGAAATCCCCCTGAATCATTAAATTTACATAGATTCTTACGTTACAATCCACATCATAAATTCGCTGTTCGGAGCGTTCGAAAATCTGCGTCATTGCAAAGGTACCACAGTATTCTCCCGTCGTTTTATTCTGCGTTTGCGACCGGTGAACTCACCGTCCGCTAGTCTGTGAAGGTACTCGTTGACTTGATCAAACTTTATCCCTATGTATCTGAATATTGAGGACAACGAATATGTGAGGTGACTAAGCAATAGGGACAGTTTTTGTTAAAAACATGCAGACGTATTACAAAGAAATTTTTGAGTTTTTGAAAAAGGGTTTAATTACTTTTGATATAATATTTCTTATATATAATAGCTAAAAAAGATATATAAGGTTATATAAGGTGACTTCATTGGATCATCGATGGTTTTATTTATTCAAAACATGTCACTTTACTAATGCGAGATCAAATTATTCTTCGCGTTTGTACGAGCTGAAAAATAACAAAAAATGGTAGTTAACTATCAAGATTGAAGAAAAGTTACTTTTTAAAAGCAACTCGTTACCCATTGAAAATAGATACTTGTTATTATTGTCATTACTCAAGAAGTAATGAATCATTACCATTTTAGTTGCCTTGTGACAGATATTTTGATTCAACATGTCATATATATACTATTGTTTCGCGTGTTACTATTAACAAAAAGAGTATAACGATAAATCTGATAAATTTTTACATAAAGAAATACGCACCCGAGAATATATGCAAATGTCAACTCGTAACTCAAGGAAATTAGAATAGTTGGCATAGTTTACTAAAATAGTTTACTAAAAAAACAATGTAATACGATGTCAGAACACTATACATATGTTGCCATCAGAAGCTGTTGCCAAAGTTCAATATTAAGACTATGGCGAACCATCCCGTGAGAAATCCCATTATTTTTGTGTCTAGCTTTCGAAAATCCGTTGTTGTTCCGAGTTTATCCAATGTTTCGTCCACGATGTCGAGTTTTTTCAGGCAGTTCCTAAATTTCTGACGCGGGCAGACAGTATTGAATTGAGATCTCCGCGAATTCACGTAACGATTAAGACGTAGTACAATCGAGATTACAAGCAATAAATTCCTCGCCCTTTCGTGCTAAAATAATCGCCCTTACCTTATCGTAATAGAGCCTAATAAATAATGAGGTAATAGCCAATAATATCTGTAGATTAATGTATATTCTGTAATATATCCATTCGTAAGATATATAAGATGACATAATATCTGTCATGAAAAAACAATAAATAGACCGTAGCAGCATATCGTAGAAATAACTTAACCGCGGATGCTCTTTGAGGAACTCCACGATTCTTAACCCGCACACGTAACTAACAATTAGCACAGGCGACAAGACCACCCGAAAGTTTCTCGCCATAGTGACACCGTCGTTAGTCTGCACTATACTTTCTTACTTGACAATATACCGGATAGACATAACGATATAAAATAAGAACGGAGGATCTCTGTAATTTCCGACTTCTGCACTTAGGTATAATGAAATAATCGATCCGTTGAATTTTACATTTAGTCGTTATTTAATTTTTTATCGCCGGAAAGAGAGCTGCTGATAAGCTGCTCATTTGTTTTCGCAGAAATGAAATGTTGTCTTCACACAAGCATTATATCGATCGTTTTTCTTTTTTCATTCGCACTATTCTTTATTTTTTTACTTAGTAATTATAGAGTACATACGATGATGTTATATGTTTATTACATTGTTAAATAAGATGTTTTCTTTTAAATTAATAAGTGATATAAATTATTTTTGTAAGAATCTGTTAGGCTCTAGTGCATTATTTTTAAAAATAATTTTTGTAATAAATAGTTTAAAATCGTTTTTGGCAAGAAAAATAATCACAACGAAAGTAAACGCGTGAAAATGAAAGGAAAATGTTATATTTGCATTTTGCAAGAAAATTCATGTAAAAGGATAACTGATTTTAATCGTCAGAAATAATTAATCATTTCCGAAGTTATATAAAATAACGTGACTTATACCGAGCAATAAACCAAGTAACAGCAACAATAGTAAACCGTCGATAAAGTTGTTTATACATATTAAATATAACATATCGACCATAACAGCGAGTTGTACAGAAAACTAAATCACGGTTTTGGATGTTCCGCGGGAAACTCGGAAACCCTCACATCGCACACGTAAGTTACTATGAGAACCGTTAACAGAACCTCGCGAAAGCTTTTCGTCATTGTCACGTTTTTTCAAATTGTATTCACTAGATTGCTTACTGCGCCGAATAAATATAGCAATCAGATAACAACAGAGAAACTTCGTAATTTACAATCGTTGCATTTAAGTATAACGAAGTAATTTGTCTGTTGTATTTTCAGCCACCTTAACAAAAACAGGCCAATAACGAGACCGTTGTTTATTTCCATAGGTATGAAATATTGATTTTATTTAGTTTTTGTTCTCTTTATTTTTTATTTTTATGCTGGATAATCATTGAATAGTATTATAGCGTATGTGAAAACGATGTTGTTCAATCGAGGAATTATAAATAATTTTTGGTCTTTGACGTATTAATTGATATTATTTTTGCAAAATTTTATTGTGTACTCGGGCGGTAAAAAACAAAATTATTTTAAGTAAAGAATGTAATTATCACGAGTTGGAACAAGAGGAGTCTTTCTCGCATGTGCGTGAAAATAAATTATTAATAATGGTTTTTTTACATTCTGCAGCAAAGCTCCTGGAAAAGAAATGTTAACATTAATCATGGATAAGAATACAAAATTATCAAGACGTTATCATGAAAAGGGATTGTATCACTCACTGTGTGGTGAATTGATGCCCATTTCAAAGTTGCTTACGTGCCGTCTTATTTACTTTACATATATTTAGAAACCATATATCTATCCGTATTTGACTGTATCAATATAATCAAGATAGTCAAAATAATTTCGGAATACTAAAGAAAAATAATATCAGCTTTTTAGTATTTATTATGGAAAGTTCGTTTATATTATGAACAATTATTTAATGTTTACAACGCACTCTGTGAAGACATTTGAAGCCAAATTGAAATAGACCTAGACCGTAGAATTTGAGCGGGTCTCGTGTAAGTTGCAGTAAAAACTGTATTATCTGCAATAGACGCATTAACGTAATAGATTATTTATACGTTATTGTTTCTTTGTCAATGCTTAAATCCACATTTCGTTATATAAAAATTTGTATGAAAGCTCACGTTTTCTCGGGTCTCCTCATCATAGGTAGAATACGACACTCGCTTGATAAAATTTCCCGCGGCATTTGCCTACAATTGGGATATATAAAATGAACTATAATTCAATTTCAATTAGATACAAAATTTTATATCGGAAATGCAAAATACAGATAGAAATTGCGCGATACCATCGTTCAAATTGTATAAATTAATATTTATTGCATAAATTAGTATTGTCATAAATTTGTACTTATATTATGGATGTGGGAACGTGTGTATTTTTAGATGTTTGCGATAAGTCTTTGGATTTTTAGCGATGTTTTTTTTATTAATAGTAATACAACTGTAATGCCATATTCACTCGAAATATCTGTCACCATTTTTTGCCACTTTTTATATAATCATTTGGTTCTAAGTTTGTAAAATGAGCAACCAGCATGTGAGCCAATGAATCTATATTCGATCCGATGAACTTTTGCAAATTGTTAATAGAGTCGATACCTTAGCGCTGACACTCTCGTACGTGTAATTGATCAGGAAGAGTTTGGAGAAGTACGAAAGGACCCAGGATATGCATAGAACAAGGCCGATATTAGTTTGAAACCCGTTGATTTCATGGTTGATTATTATATCGAAAATTTCCTGACAGATCTGTATTATAAAAACGATGTAACACGTCATCTTGACCGTCGTCTCTATTCCGTACATCGAGTTTATCTCGCGTGATGTTTTGCGTAACTCTAGATGCAGATGTCTGTACAGATGCGAGATATTAAAGATTAGTTCGCGAACGTAGCCGGTTTACGCTTTTGTTACAAATTCGTACATTACGATCCACGTGATAGACTCGCTGTCTAGGGAGTTCGGGAAATTGTGTCGTTGCGTGTGCAAAACAGAACTCTCCCAAGCCAGCTTTGTTTTGCACTTGTCATGGTCGATGGATTCGTCATCGGCCAGTTTGCGGAGTTGTTCGTTGACTTGATCGAACTTTAATCCTATGTATCTGAATGCAGAATCGGTATACGCAATTATTGACGAATATGCGCAAACGTATCGTACACTTTATTTCGATACACTGTTTTCTCGATACATCTCAGAATGATAATTCAATGAGAGAACTTGATTTTATTTCCCAGAAGTTAAGAGATCTCATTCAGATCTTATTCAGACACTATCAGATTCTTTCATTAGAGCTATGTTCTGAAATGTATTGGAGAATAAAATATTCAAGCCGTATTGAAAGAAAGTGTACATGAGTTCTTAAGCGTTTTCCGGAAAAAGAAAGATTAAATTCTCTAAATCTTCAATAATACCATTTAATCATATGTACATGAAGCACACAGAGAATACACACCCGAGAATACACGCAAACGTCAAGTCACTCAAACTATTAACATGATAACAGTAGTTCATTAAAAGTGGAATATAAATCCCTGTTGCAACGCCATATATACTGGACCACCAAATGCTTTCTAAGCAGTTCATTGTCAAAATGTATACGATCCATACCGCCATGATCATATTTAATCTTTTGTTCAGCTTGTGATAATTTGTCGTTGTTCCGAGTTCTCCCAACGTTTCATCCACGATAATGAGTTTCTTCAGACAGCTCTTAAATTTCTAATGTAAGAGAGCAATTTTTGTAATGGACAAATAGTATCCATTCGCAAATACATGGAACTAATGTTTTGTAGCGTCATTATATCTCTCGTGTAAAGATAAAGAGATAATTCTGCTCAAATTTCAGTGCATTCATTTAGTGTCATTAACGTATATGAATCATAGGCCATAAAGTTACTTACTCGCTGCAATGAAATTGCCTGAACATAACATGATCGCGATCAAACAATGAACAATTGTATAAACATATCCTACCTTATCGTGATACATCGCAAACAGAGTCGAAAGTAACAACGTGAAAGCATCTAGAAACACGCATATCTTATATACGATGAATTCTTGAGATATGCGAGGAATCACGTCATACAGGAGAACACAATAAATCGTCCATAGCAACAAGATGTACGAAAGACTGAGCCATCTTACTGAATGCCTCACTGGAAACTCAGCAATCCTCAAACCGCACACGTAGCTGACGATCAGAACCGTCGACAAAACTGCATGAATGTTTGTCGCCATGCTGGTGACGGCGCCACTATTGTAACTCAATTTTCCCGTTGACAGCTAGGCTGTACGACAATGATAGCGCATTTCCGTAATTCGCAATTGCTGCACTTACGCGTATTGAAACGATCGATCCGCTGAATTTTGCATAACTATCGGCATAGAATTACTAATGAATTAATTATTTTTTTTCTGTATGAGAAAAAAACATGTAGGGATCTCGCGATATTACGTTTTCTTATGCTCTTTATTTTCACACTCCGACAGTTATGCAATGATGTCTCTCGAGAGAATAATCGAACAGCGAGCAAAATGCGCGAAAACGCTGCTTCTCAGTTAATGAATAAACCACTGCGTAATAGACAGTACAATGGAAAATATTAATTCGACGCGTTGCAGCATTTTCTGGAAGAAACGGAGAATACTGATTGCCGATAAAATGCGCAATTATATCAGTCACATTAATTATTTTTTATACTTACACGCTTGTGTGTGACTGAATTAATATAACTATAACGGTTGCAATGGAGCCGGTAAACTAAAAATAAGGTATTCGTTACACATTTCTCGTTTTTCGTGAAAGATGATTATTTGATCATTGCAACATACCCTGTGAAGGAATCTCAAGCCAAACTGAAAAAGTCTTAGCCCGTAGAATTTGAGCGGAGTTCGAGTCAGTTGCAGTAAAAGTTGCGAAATCTATATTAGCACACTTATATTATCATATTAATTTATCATATACGTTTTATGTACATTTCATATACATTTCTTAATAGCTAAATACTTACGTTTTCGCGAGTGACAACGTCGCACGAGGAATATGAAATTATATTTATAACATCTCCCGTTGCATTTGCCTGTAATTGAAATGTGCCAAACAAGACCGGGTTTCAGCGCAGCGAATTTGTATATACAATGGAATGTAAATATAATATAATTTAATAGTCAAACAATCGCGGACGCGCGTGAAAGCGAACACAAAGTACGTCAAATATGAATGTGTAAACGATACCTTAACGCTGACTCTTTCGCACATATAATTAATGAGAAAGAGTCTGAAAAGGTATATAGCAAGTGAGATTGCAATCAAGAGAAAAAAGAGTTTGTTTTTGTTAATGTAACTATCGTTGTTTTTGTTGAGATAAGTATCGCTGATGTAAGTATCGTTGAATATCGCTTTGAAGATCTCACTAATATTTCTCGATATAAAAGCGAAATAACAGCCCATTTTTAGTGTCATTTGCAGCTCGAATATAGAGTTCACCTCACGACATATTTTTCGTAATTCTAAATGAAGATGTCTGCAAAAACGCAATATAATGTTTTCACTGCGCTGTAAGTTGCGTTGGAATGTATTTAATTTTTGCAAACTCTCATAATACATTACGATCCACGTGGTATATTTGCTGCGTGAAGATTTCGGGTACCCGACTGGGCGCGAATGCAACATGAAATGTTCCCATGTGCGTTTTGTTTCATACTCGTCGACTTCCTCCGATTTTCGCAGGTACTCATTAACTTGATCAAATTTCAGTTCTATGTATCTAAATGCGGGAAAAATTGAATCATGACAGTTACTGCTCAACACAGCGAGTATATTTTATAAAAAATTTTTTATTCTTTGAACATTCAGAAAATACTATTTTTTTTGCCTTGTGGTAGAGTTTGATTATTAAAATAATTTTTGTAAGAAGATTGTATGCTTACCGAAGAGTACTGGCGATAATCAAATCGCCGATGAGATTGATGTAAGAGACATATTCCAGCAGGAAAGAAACGTACATGGCTTTCAGAGCGTCGCAACGATCTCTCAACCAGAAGCTCTTGACGTAAGTTACGGATATGGCAAACGCGATCCATCCAAAGATGACCGACAATACCGTCATGTATACTTTCTGGTAATCTGTCGCTGTTCCGAGCTTCTCTAGCGTATCGTCAATGATGGCGAGTTTTCTCAAACAGTTTCTGTATTTCTGACATATAGAAATCATAGTCTGAATTGAGAAACGACTAAGTGGAATTCGCGAATCAGTATTGAGCAAACATATAACACGTGTAAATACAAAGACATTAGATCGTGACTCCGTAATAACTTTGCTTCCAATTACCCACGTATAACTAAAATTAATTATCTTCATTAATGTTTAGCCGTGATAATATTCTCTTACCTTGTCGTAATATATTCCAAGAACTACTGACAAGAATGCAATAAATATGTTGAGATGAAAAGCAATATGGTATGTGAAAGGATGGTCGTTTACGTAATGTATTGCGGTATATATCAGTAGAATATGATAAACCGACCAGGATAGAAATATGTATAAAAAACTGAACCACAGTCTTGGTTTACCCGCGGGAAATTCGACAATCCTTGTACCGAACACGTAACTGATAACAAGAAGCGGCGATAATGCCGCTCGTATGTAGCCCGTCATCGTGGACGTAGTCGTTGCTATTTCGAACTGCCGACAGTATCATCGTGCGGCATCGGGTAGCAGAACTTGTTAATAACAACTACAGCACTTGAGTGTATTGTAACAATCTATCAGTTTCATTTCCCATATCACGAGTTATCGGAAAAAAGTTTCTGATGAGTCTGTCGCTTTGTATCCGCGTGATATTAGTGTATTGATGCCGTACATATCGGTGTTGATTATATCTCATGTTCTTACGCTGGCGAAGTCGTGCGACGATATTATATGCGGTTAGAAAATAACTGGAGTAGTTACCTTTTAATTAAGAGTTTGATATCAATCGATACACTTTCTAGGTTTTTTCTCTTTCTTGAAATAAATCGCGTATCATGTACTACTGTCAGAATGTTAACATTTATTTCACAATTTAACAATATATCAAAAAGTACATTCAACAAGAGAATTGAACTATCGCTTTGAGTCGATCGAAAAATATAACACACTTCTAATCAAGGAGTTTTGTGAAACGTGATCATCAGTGATATCCCAGGAAATGCTTCAAGTAATTGAAAATTTACTAATTATTTCGGATCGTAGAAATCCGCATGAAACTGTTTCTGTTTTTAAAAGAAGCAAATATTAGATAAGTAAACAGCACAGAGGGAGAAATCGTCGAAATAAAAAGTAGAAGATATTAATTTACCACTCCTTATCATTTAGCATTATTTTCTGAAAGAAAAGCCAGATGTTAATTTTCAGCAAAAGTGAAAATAATTTACATATATTCGTAATATTTTTTTTCTGCCTACCGTTGTTATACGACTGTATTAATATGGTCGTAACTGTCAAAATAGAATTGTAGAACTGAAAGAAAAAAATAGTCTTTCTCAAAGATTCATCGTTTATTGTGCGAATAATATTAGTTAATATATTTTAAACTATTTTTATAATTGTGTTATATACATACTCCAAAAAGAAACTTAAAGCCAAACCGGAAAAGTCCGAGTCCGTAGAAACTGACCGGAGCTTGAATCAGTTGTAATACAAATTGCGAAATCTATAATAGAGTACACAGTTACACATTAGTTTCAATTATTTATTACAGTCAAAAATAAAAGACTTACGTTTTTGCGAACTATATCATCGTTTGACGAATACGATATTTTACCTATAAGATCTCCCGTTGTGTTTGCCTAAAATTAAAATATTAAAAAGAGAATCGAAATTTAGTACGGGAAACTTGATTGTAATGACTAAATAATTATTGAAAGTTAAGTAGATGCATCTCGACATGTAGATGCAGACATGTAATCGATACCTTGACGGTAACTTTCTCATACATATAATTGATGAGAATGAGCCTAAACGTGTACTGAAGGAACATGGTTATAGCTATTGTGGTATTGAAGGTATAATTATTGATAAGTATCGTACAGATGAATTGCTGTAAACTCATCGTTAGGAAAGCGAAATAAGACCCCATTTTGATAGTCATTTGTAGTCCAAAAATCGAGTTCAATTCGCGAGATATTTTCCGTAATTCCAGATGAAGATGGCTGCGAAAATACAATGTTAAGTCACATTGCGTGTGGTGTAATCGTAATTTTGATTAAATCTTCAAGAATTTTTATAATACATTACAACCCATGACACACATTCATTGGTCGAGTATCTCGGATATTCCGCTTGGCGCGTGAAAGTCGCGAGATCTTTCCGTGTCCGGTTTACTTTATCGTTATCTTCGTCTAATTTCCGGAGACGTTCGTTGATTTGGTGAAATTTTTGTTTTATATAGCTGAAAATATGAAGAATTAGCGAATAATAACAATTATTTTTTTTATATTTGCGGAACTATTGTACAAAATGCTTGAAGTTCTTATAACTTAAATCTTTCACATGTGAGTATATAGTTCATAATTTTCTAAATAATTTTTATAAGAACTTTTAAACGTAAAGTAACTTTTATATACTAACCCAAGAATACTCGCTATAGTTAGATCATCGATGAGATTAATATGAGGGCAATAATCAACAATGAAGGCAACATAGAAAGCTTTCATAGGTTTACAGTAATCTTTTAACGGTAAGCTATTGTTATATGTTTTGAATATTAGTAACGTAAACCACCCGAAGATGATTAACAGCACTCTCGTGTATAACTTTTGGTAATCTGTCATTATCCCGAGTTTCTCAAGCGTATCTTCTACGATAGCTAGCTTTCTCAAACAGCTTCTAAGTTTCTAACACAAATAACACAATATACAGTGAGAAGGTAATTAAGTTTGCAAATAGTACTGTAAAGAAATGTAACTTAGAGATTTAACCTTTTTCGCTTCAAAGCGACGCCACCCAGAATTTCTTACAAAACTTGAGAAACGTCAAGATAGAGTTGGCAGTTATCAATTCTCAAGTCAATTTTAAACCCAATGATAATTTTAAATCAGAAAAGATTTTTATTGTGGTGTTTTCCGAGTCTTATAAGAAATTTTGGACGACGTCTTAGGAGCGCAAAAGAAAACTCTAACTTCGAGTAATGTCGAAACATAAGCAGAATCATTTATCATTACTGAGCGAGTAATAATAAATAATTCTGACTTTTTCTTACCTTATCGTAATACACTGCCAGAGCAGTTGACAACAGTGTTGTAACAAGGTCGAACCAGAAGCAAACATGGTATATTATTTGAAAATGACGTACGTGATGAAATACCGTATACACGTAAAGAATAAAGTAAACTGACCACAGTAGTAATATATATATGAGACCGAGACATGATCTTGGTTCTCCCGCGGGAAACTCTACGATTCTTGCACCTGTCACGTAACTAATATACAGCAACGGCGACAATACCGCGCGAAAGTCGTCCGTCATTGTAGACGCGGCCGTCCCTGCTTCGAACTGCCAGCAGTATCGTATAGCATCGGCTAGCAGAACTTGATAGCACTTTTGCTTATTATAGCGATCGATCAATTGAATTTTGCATATCGAAAAGGATTAATTGATGACTCTTTTTTTTTCCCGTGCGGAATTAATGCAAACATTGTATGTGTGTGTGTGTGTGTGTGTATGCGTTATGTGTTATTACTCCTTTCGTTATTTTATTTTTTTAATACCTATTTTGATTGTACGATGATATTGCGCGTGTTTAAAAAATAATCAAATATCGAAAAAGTAATATGCAGTAGTGTTGATTTTTAATTGATGAGTTCGTATTAATCGATAAATTAGATGGGTTTCTTCGTGAAATAATTCGAATCACCATTATCTAAACATTAACGTATATTTTATTATTTTATAAAATATTGACAAATTTATTTGTCAACGAAATTATAGTCACTTGAAATCGATCGTAAAAATGGTAAAATTCTAAATAATAAATTTTATGAAATATGATTATTCAGTAACACACGCATTCCAGAAAATTTCTTAAGGAGTTAAATGCACTGATTTTAAACAGTCATATAAAATTATTCTAAAGAAAAAATATTTTTCTTAATAAAAAACAAAATTATTAATTAAGAGAAGACAGACGGATAAAATAAAACCAACATGATAGATTAGAAGATGTCAATTTCTCATTTTGTGGTCTGTAAAAAAATGTCGGATATTAATTTCTCATAAAAGTAAAAGTTATGTATATTAGTTATACTATTCTTTTCGCCAACCGTTTGTATGTGATTGCACCAATATAACTATGACAGTCGCAACCGAGCTGCAAAACTGAAAGAAGAAATTCAACTTCATAGAGATTTATTATTTATAATAGATAATTATCGAATAGTTGCAGCATACCCCATAAAGAAACTTAAAACCAAACTGGAAAAGTCCAAGCCCATAGAATTTGACCGGAGCTTGAGTTAGTTGCAATACGAGTTGCAAGATCTGTATTAGAAAAATGACTTATACATTAGTTTCAATTCAAACATGACGTCCTAGTTGCAATAATTTATTTAAACAGCAATATAAATGACTTACGTTTTCTCGAGTTACAATATCGGATGAATGATATGAAATACTATTTATAAGACCTCCTGTAGCGTTTGCCTAAAATTGAAACGTTCGAAATAAAATCTAAAAGGGCAGGTATGTTGACTTAAATTAATGAGAGAAAGAGAGAGAGAGAGAGAGAGAGAGAAACAGAAATATCTAGTCCTTTCTACAGTTTAAAATATATATATTGAGTGCGAACATATAATCGATACCTTGACACTGACTCTTTCGCACATATAATTAATCAGAAATAGTCTGAATATGTACGCAACGATGATGGTTCCGGCCAAACTAAAGAACAGAATAGGTCTAGTGACATAATTATTGACGAGCATTACGTCGAAGAGCTGGCGAAAACCTAAGGATATAAATGCGAAATATGTCCCCATTTTGATACTCATTTGTAGTCCAAATATCGAATCCAATTCACGAGATATTCTTCGCAATTCCAAATGAAGATGTCTGCAAATATACAATTATAAGTTGTGCTGTATAATATCGTCGTAATTTCTAAAATTTTCGCGGCTCTTTGCAATACATTACGATCCATGTGATATATTTGCTGCTTTTCGATCTCGAGTACACAGTTTGATGCGGCAACAACATCAAATTATTCCATGTTTGTCTTATTTCGTACTCGTTGTTTCTCTCCGATTTCCGTATGTATTCGTTGATTTGGTCGAATTTTAGTTCTATGTATCTGAATGTAGAAGAAGCTAGTGAATAATAACAGCTATCGTTTAAAAGATTTATTGAAATTCTTAAAATATGTAATAAAGGCGTGATCACTTTCATGCATGACAGTTTAATTATTAAAACAGGTTTAATTATTAAAATATTGTTAATAAGAGAACATACTAACCCGAGAATACTCGCAATAATCAGATCATTGACGAGATTTAAATAAGAGCAGTAATCAAGCATAAAGGACACATAAATAGCTTTCTTAACAGAACCACAACGATCTCTATACCATATGGTGCTGCTGCATGTGCTCCACGTAATAAACAAAAGCCACCCAAAAACGGCTATCAATACTCTCATGTACAATTTCTGGTAATCTGTTATTATTCCGAGTTTTTCTAACGTGTTATCCAGGATAACAAGCTTTCTCAAACAATTTCTAAATTTCTAACATAGGAAACAATAAGCAGTAGTAAAAATAATTTAGTGAATAATTTTCTTCACTAATAAATACTCTAAAGAACTCGGTTGTATTTCTTTTAGCTGCTACTGCAGCTACTAGAGTATTATTTAATTATTTAAATTAATTACTAATAATTTTCAAAATTATTTTATATTACAAAGCAACCATCCTTTCACTTTTTACTTCACCTAATATAATCAGAGTACTACTAGAGCATCTTACTAGTGTGATAACCAGAATTATTTAAATTAATTACTAATAATTTTCAAAATTATTTTATATTACAAAGCAACCATCCTTTCACCTACCTTATCGTAATACAATGCAAGAATAGTTAACAATATCGCTGTAAATATATTCAGCCAAAGGCAAAAATGGTATGAGGCAGAATGAGTATATATGTGATGAAGCACTGTATACGTTAAGAGAAAATAATATACCGACCACAACAACAATATGTATAGAATGCTGAGCCATGGTCTCGGTTCATCTGCAGGAAATTCGATAACTCTTGCACCAAATACGTAACTTATAATAAAAAACGGCGACAATATCACACGAATACCGTCCATCACTGCAGACCTCGTTGCTTTTTGAAACTACTAACGAGTTTCACGACTTGCACTTACGACTTACTAACAAGTTTAACACTTGCACGACTTGCACTTACGTATATTGAAATATTCGATCTCATGAATTTTGCGTATCATAAGCTATTGAAAAATAACAAGTCATTAATTACTTGAGTGCCGCAGACATCTACTTTTCTTTCTTCCCTTATTTTGATAATTGTACAATAGTATTGTGAAAATGATCAGATAATGAATAAAATATGGCATTAATAAGGAACAACGAACAATGTTGTTTCCTATAAAAATGAAGTAAGCTGTTTATGATTCGTGATCACTTAAAAAATAGAATATATTTTATTGGCTAAAAATTCGCAGATATATAATTACATATTTACAAAAATACAATTGTTAGAAGAAAAGTCACAAAAGGAAAATAAAATTATTACAATAATAGAGTATAAATGATTAATTTCATATATTGTAGTATTCTCTTTGAAAGAGTATATGTTAATGTTTAGCAAAACTAAAAATTATTTGCACACACTTATAATAATATGTCCCCTAATCCTTACATTTCTTTCTTCATTTTTTTGTGTTGGTGTGCGATTGTACTAATATGACTATAACGTAAGATCTTTGGTGTTACTGCTAAGATAAATGACAATTTAATCATTTATATTATACGTATCGTTTTACTAGTACAGATTTTGCAATTTCTGTTGCAAATGAGTCTAGGTCCATTCAAATTATATGGTCTCGGTCTTTTTCAATTTAGCTTCAAATTCTTGCACGAAGTATATTCTAATTATTACATAATTACCCATTCAAAAGAATAAATAATTAAAACAAAAATTCTTTCCCTCTGCTCCTCCGTTACGACCGTTGTATACTTATACATTAAGTCAAACTGAACAAAAAAGTCCTTTACCATTATTTTGTAAACGACCACATAGATTTTTAGATATTAATTAAAGAAAATTTGTGCATTATGGTATACCATCATATATATAACAGTTTTCTTTAATATTTAAAAATCTATGTGGTCATTTGCAAATTGTAGAGTATTTTTTTGTTCAGTTTGACTTAATGTATAAGTATACAACGGCGTACAGACGGCGCCACTGCGACTCATCTACCATATCGCGCGTGATTATTTACCAATTTTTTAAATTAATATCTCGACTATTATTGCGAATATCGCAAAACGGCACAGGACTTTCTTGCTCACTTCAATCCGTTCTACGTTTTCACAAAGAGCCATCATGGAGGTCTGAGACAATCTGTGTATATATATAATATATATAATAATATATAATATATAATATATAATATATAATATATTTATCGTCCCTTGAATATTAGGATCTATTTCACTATTTATCACATGGACAGAAATACAAGATAGTTTTTTTTACAAAAAATATAATTATGAAAATAGTCATAAAAGGATGATAAAGTCGTTGAAATAATGCAGTAGAAGATATTCATTTCTTGAATTGCAGTATTTGCTGAAAACAAATAAAAAACAGTGGCTATTAATTTTCATCAGATTAAAATATTATTTGTACACAGTTATCATATATTTTTATGCTTACATATATTGTGCACTTTTTATGTATTTGCGCGTGACTGTACTAATATGACTATGACGGTGATAACGGAGGCGCAGAACTAAAAAAGAATTAAATGTTTTAATTATTTATCGCAAAGGATGAGAACTGTGTAATAATTTTGATTTACCTTCTGAAAGAATTTTAAACCAAACTGGAAAAGTCCAAGTCCGTAGAATTTAAGCGGCGTTAAACTCATTTGCAATAGAAAGAATGAAGTCTGTATTGATACAATATTTCCTTTAATATACATTTATATAATTATATTTTGTACCATACTTATTTTAGTGATAACTAAAGATCTTACGTTTTCGCGAAGCACAACATCACAAATGGAATACGGTATCCTATTTATAATGTCTCCTGTTGCGTGTGCCTAAAATTGAATCGTTCTTAATACACACACTATGAAAAATAATTCAATAAAATAAAATATAAGATAAATATAAAACAAATATAATTTATATGGAAATTATTTTCCTATGGAAAATAATTCAATAAAATAAAATATAAGACAAATATAAGACAAATATAATTTAATGCTTGAGCAATTGAGATAAGCGAATTTGAAGTAAATGCATGAGAAATATAAAAGTACTAGTGAGAAAATAGGTTGGTACCTTAATGTTGACTTTCTCGCACGTGTGATTAATTATGAGAACTCTGAAGATGTCCATCAAAAGTAATGTTACGATGAAGATGAGGGATAGATTGTTCTTATGGAAGGTATTATAGCCGAGCATTATATCAAAAATGTTACTAAAACCTAGTGCTATAAAAGCGAAATAAGTTCCCATTTTGATAGTCATTTGTAGTTCGTATATCGAGTTCAATTCGCCAGATATTTTGCGTAATTCCAAGTGGAGATGTCTACGAAAACGCAATGTTCAATTGTATCGTGCGGTATCGTCGCGATTTATTTTATTGGAATGAATTTTTATAATACATTACGATCCATATGTTATATTCACTGTACGTAGATTTCGGAAATTTGGCTCGTCGTGGAAGCAATACTGAATGCCATGTTCTTTTCGCCGCATATTCTTTATCGTTTTCTGTATTCCGAAGATGTTCGTTTATTTGGTCAAATTTCAATCCTATGTACCTAAATACAAAGGAGACCAATAAGTAATAGATTTCAACAAATGACAATTACCAACTATTAGGGATTCCAAAAAGTTCATCGAATAATTAATTATATTTCTTCCATTGATAATAACAAAACAATTCCTATCATATTTAATCAAAGAAATTATTTCGTTTTCGAGTATCTACCATACGTCTTTCTGATAATTATCCGATCTTGTTTCCTAAAATCATTCATTGTTTGAGTTAAAGAGAAATTCATCGATAATCCGAGGAACTTTTACAAGCCCATAATAATGCGAATTTATATTAGATAGACTAAATGTTAATTAAATGTAAATATGAAATGTTTAAAATATAAAATGTTTAAAAGAGCTTTATTTTAAATAGAATTTTATATTTTAAAGTAACGTTTATACTAGAATATATACTTACTCAAGAATACTCGTGAAAAGCAAGTCATCGATGAGATTAACATAATAGACATATTTAAGTATGAAGGAAATGCAGAGGGATATTCCAATGTCATTGTAATGACTATGAAAAAAAGCATGGATGCTGGTCAACCACAAGACAAACACTAACCACCCAAATGCGGTGAACAGTATCCTCATATATAGTTTGTGGTAATCCGTTATTGTGCCGAGCTTTTCGAGTGTGCTGTCCACGATATCGAGCTTCCTCAAACAGTTTCTAAATTCCTAACACAAGCGCACAACAATAGGAAAATAATTAGTGTTCATATTAGAGAAACTTAAAGTTTTTATAAGCATTTACGCTGATATAAGCGTAAGTATTTTAAGCGTAAGTATTTTAAGTTTCTCTAATACTAGGAGCATTTATTATTAAGCGGGCATAATAAGACATACTCCTACCTTATCGTGATACATTCCAACAACAATTGTCAAAAACGTTGTAGAGATATTCAACCAAAAGCAGAAACGGTATACGATGTAATTGTAATGTATATAATATGCATTTGTACGCACTAACAAAAAGTGATAAACCGACCACAATAGAACTACGTATAGGCGACTCAGCCATGGCCTCGGTAAATTTGCGGGAAACTCAACAATTCTAGTACCAAACACATAACTGATAACAAAAAGCGGTGATAATACTGCTCGAATGTTGTTCGTCATGGTTGACGTAGCCACAACTTTTTCCAACTGCCAGCAATATCACTAAACAGCATTAGATACGAGCTCATAGTAATTGCAATGAGTGCACTTACGTATATTGAAATGATCGATTATATGAATTTCTCACATCATGATTTACTAAAAAAACATGCTGAGGAGACTCGTAAATTCATCATTTTTCCGCGCAGAATTAATTCAACCGTGTCGTGTAAAAGTATCGCGTCGTTTTTATTCACTATTTTTAAATCTCAATAATTAAAGTGTGCTATCAATATCATCGTACTCGGAAAATGGTTGAGCAAAGAATAAAATTTGTGATAATGATATTTATTAATTAATAGATTAACATTTTTCAAGCGACTATTTTAGACGATTTTTTAAGCAACAACACTATTCGATTCATATTGGATAGTTTTAATTAGCAATAAAATTTCTACAACTCATGATTATTCAACAATATTAGAATATATTTTACTATTTAGCAATATATTGGGAAATGTATAAAATAACCTTTCTTATGAAAACATGTAATCATTATCAGAAAGCAGAAGCGAGACAAAACATCAATTTAATAGAGTTGAAAATATCAATTTCTTACAGCGCTGCACTTTCTTTAACAAATTGCACGAATAATATCTATCATTCTTTTTTGAACTACTAACAAGTTCCTCAAATAGCAGCTGAATCGCAATGCACTTACTCTTGCACGATTTGTACTTATATATATTGAAATAATCGGTCCCATGAATTTTGCATACCATAAGCTATTGAAAAATAACAAGTTACTTTAGTTATTTCATTAATTACTTGAGTGCCGCAGACATCTACTTTTATTTCTTCCCTTATTTTGATAATTGTACAATAATATTGTGAAAATGATCAGATAATGAATAAAATATGGCATTAATAAGGAACAACGAACAATGTTGTTTCCTATAAAAATGAAGTAAGCTGTTTATGATTCGTGATCACTACAAAAATAGAATATATTTTATTGACTAAAAATTCGCAGATATATAATTATATATTTACAAAAAATACAATTGTTAGAAGAAAAGTCACAAAAGGAAAATAAAATTATTACAATAATAGAGTATAAATGATTAATTTCATATATTGTAGTATTCTCTTTGAAAGAGTACATATTAATGTTTAGCAAAACTAAAAATTATTTGCACACACTTATAATAATATGTCCCCTAATCCTTATATTTCTTTCTTCATTTTTTTGTGTTGGTGTGCGATTGTATTAATATGACTATAACGGTCGTAATGGAGGAGCAGAACTAGAGGGAAAGAATTTTTGTTTTAATTACTTATCCTTTTGAATGAGTAATTATATAATAATTAGAATGTACCCCCTGCAAGAATTTGAAGCCAAATTGAAAAAGACCAAGACCATAGAATTTGAGTGGAACTAGACTCATTTGCAACAGAAATTGCGAAATCTGTATTAGTAAAACGATACGTTTAATATAAATGATTAAATTGTCATTTATCTTAGTAGTAACACAAAAGATCTTACATTTTCGCGAACCTCAACATTATAAGTAGAATACGATATTCTATCAATAACATCTGCTATTGCGTTCGCCTGAAATCGAAACATTCGTAATAGCATAAAAAAGAAAGATGAGTCAAATAAATATGAATATAG
>NW_022639558.1:802738-807888 GCF_010583005.1 Odontomachus brunneus | reverse complement strand
AGCTTGGATGGGAGGTTCTATTGCACCCGCCGTATAGTCCAGACTTGGCACCAAGCGATTATCACTTTTTCAAGCATTTGCAAAATTTTCATGATGGTACAAAACTGGCCTCAAGAGAGGCTTGTGGAAATGAGCTGGTCAAGTTTTTTACCAATAGGGACGAGGACTTCTTCAATCGTGGAATTATGAAATTGCCTTTAAAATGGACAAAAGTTATCGAACAAAACGGCACATATTTGATCGAAATCGGATAATACTAACTATGTTAATTTCATCGTCGAAATAAAGCGAAAAAACGCTCAGAACTTTTTACTTCACCTAATATATATATAGCCATCATTTTTTAAGAAAATTTAAATTAGACGTTTTTTGATGTTTATATAACAATAGTTGATACCTTGATGCTGACTTTCTCGCACATATAATTTATGATGAAGAATCTGAAGATGATCTGAGAGAGGTACATTACAATCAACATAAAATACACCGTGCCTTTAAAATCATAATTTTTAAGCATTAGTATATTGAACACTTCACGAAAACCTAGCGCTATAAAAGCGAAATAAGTGCCCATTTTGGCGGTCATTTGCAGTCCAAATATTGAGTTCAAGTTGCGACATATTTTACGGAGTTCCAAATGGAGATGTCTGTAATAATACAATTCAATTGCATTACACGCTCTATCGTTGTAACTTATATTAAAGAATGCGACCAAGTTTTGCCTGTTTTTAACCGTCCACAAAAGACAAACAATGCTAACAGCTTGTCTTTGTTTAAAACGCCATCTGTTGAAATTAGGACTCTTATGTTATTTTTCTCGAGAACGGTAAATGACTTAGATTAGAGAGTTATATATTTGAAATCGATTTAATGTGGATCTTAATTGTATGCAAGAAAACTGTCATTATCGAGCACCCAAAAATCAGGCGAAACGTTTAGGGACGCACTCTTTACATAGAATTCTTGTAATACATTACGATCCATGTAACACTTTCGTTGCTTGTAGATTTGGGATATGTAAGTAGGCGTGGTTGCAACGCGTAGTTTTCCCATGCCCTCTTTACTATATGCTTTTGGTCACTCTCTAATTTTTGAAGATGTTCGTTGACTTGATCAAATTTCAGTCCTATGTATCTAAATATAGAAAAGTAATGAATAACAACAGATATTTTCTAATGCAGACCTGGTCAATCCATGATCCGTAGATCGCATTTAATGTACAAAATTATTTTTTGCGATATGCAGAAGAACTTTTATATTATAGGATACATCATTGGCTTGCTATAGCTGTAGTCATATATATATATATATATATATATATATATATATATATATATATGTATATATATATATATATATATATATAAATAATAGTAATATAAAAATTATCTGGCGATCCGGAAAATAATGTGACGAGTCGCGGCCAATTCTAACATAAGATGTATCACAAGAATATTCACCCAAGAGTACTAAGAATAATCAAATCATCAAGGAGATTAACATAAGAACAATATTCAAGCATAAAGCTTCTGTAGAAGGTTTTCATAATGTTGTACTGAATCCCGTGCCATAAAGCAGCGTTGTAGGTTGTCCATAAGCTGGATACGATCCATCCAAGAACGATCCATAATACCCTCGTGTATAATTTGTGGTAATCTATCATTGTTCCTAGTTTTTTTAAAGTGTCGTCGACAATAAAGAGCTTCCTTAGACAGCTTCTAAATTTCTGACACAAGTTTACGAGTTTATGCAATACAATTCGGGCACAAGATCGTAGATAAATATTGTAAAAAAATGTAACTTAACACGTTGACTGTTGCGATGATTTATTAATAATTTCAATGATTAAAGTTTGAATTATCAAAGAAATTATTTACAGTTAACAAATGCGAATTATGACGCATTTATTTGCTAACTCGTTTTATTAGCTCTTTATGGGTCATATATTTAATTTGTTATATTGGCTAAGTTTTTTGTATGTAAATTAATAAGACGCGATAATATTACAGTATTGGTCATTTGTGATCTCCATCGCAATCAATGTGTTAAGGATCGAGCAAGTATTTAGTCAAAGATCGTAATTACGGATATACAAGAAGAATTACTCGTTATCAGCAAGCGAATATCTTGGTATTGCCTTACCTTATTGTGATACATTCCAAGAAAAGCCGACAATGACGCTGTAGAGACGTTTGCCCAAAAGCATGTTTGATAAGCGAGAGAATTAGTTTGTAAGTAGTCTATTAGAGTATACCCCACTAGACTATAGTAAAGCGACCACAATATCAATATGTACAAAACACCGTACCACAGTCTCGTTTGATTCACGGAAAATTCGATAATTCTTATGCCAAAAATAAAACCGATTGTTAGAAGCGGTGACAATACTGCACGAATGTCACCCATTATTCTGTATGCTACTTTTTCCGACGCCGTCATTTTGTCCAACTGCCATCTATATCACTAAACGGCATCAGATCGCAGTAATTCTTATCACTCCACTTAAGTATATTAAAATGATCGATCCTTTGAATTTTACGTATCACGAGTTACTGTAAAATGAATACTCGTGAACTTGCTGCCTATTCCGCCATGGAACAAATACATTCGCATTGCAAACATCGGCACATTACGTCTTCTCAGATTTTATTTGCATTTCTTAAGTACACGAGTGTTTAAGAAGTAATTAAATAACACATAGATATGCAACTGTATTATTTTTTAATTAAAGTACATGATAATGATATTATTTATGATATTTATTAATTAATAGATTAACAATTTTTAAGCGACTTTTTTAAACAATTTTTTACGCGACGACTCTATTCGATAATTGGATAGTTTTAATCAGCAAACAAAATCTCCACAACTCATGATCATTCCACGATATTGGAATGTATTTTACTATTTAGCAATATTTTGGGAGATGTATAAAATAATTTTTTTATGAAAACACATAATCGTTATCAGAAAGCTGAAGCGAGATAAAATCTTCAATTTAATAGAGTTGAAAATATCAATTTCTTACTGCGCTGCACTTTCTTTAACAAATTGCACGAATAATATCTATCATTCTTTTTTGAACTACTAACAAGTTCCTCAAACAACAGCTGAATCGCAATGCACTTACTCTTGCACGATTTGTACTTACGTATATTGAAATAATTGGTCCCATGAATTTTGCATACCATAAGCTATTGAAAAATAACAAGTCATTAATTACTTGAGTGCCGCAGACATCTACTTTTATTTCTTCCCTTATTTTGATAATTGTACAATAATATTGTGAAAATGATCAGATAATGAATAAAATATGGCATTAATAAGGAACAACGAACAATGTTGTTTCCTATAAAAATGAAGTAAGCTGTTTATGATTCGTGATCACTTAAAAAATAGAATATATTTTATTGACTAAAAATTCGCAGATATATAATTACATATTTACAAAAATACAATTGTTAGAAGAAAAGTCACAAAAGGAAAATAAAATTATTACAATAATAGAGTATAAATGATAAATTTCATATATTGTAGTATTCTCTTTGAAAGAGTATATGTTAATGTTTAGCAAAACTAAAAATTATTTGCACACACTTATAATAATATGTCCCCTAATCCTTACATTTCTTTCTTCATTTTTTTGTGTTGATGTGCGATTGTACTAATATGACTATAACGGTCGTAATGGAGGAGCAGAACTGGAGGAAAAGAATTTTTGTTTTAATTACTTATCCTTTTGAATGGGTAATTATATAATAATTGGAATGTACCTCCAGCAAGAATTTGAAGCCAAATTGAAAAAGACCAAGACCATAGAATTTGAGCGGAACTAGATTCATTTGCAACAGAAATTGCGAAATCTGCATTAGTAAAACGATACATTGAATATAAATGATTAAATTGTCATTTATCTTAGTAGTAACACAAAAGATCTTACATTTTCGCGAACCTCAACATTATAAGTAGAATACGATATTCTATCAATAACATCTGCTATTGCGTTCGCCTGAAATCGAAACATCCGTAAATAGCATAAAAAAGAAAGGTGATTAAAATACATATGAATATAATTTTATATATATATATATATATATATATATATATATATATATATAGCCACCATTTGTTAAGAAAATTTAAATTAGACGTTTTTTGATGTTTATATAACAATAGTTAATACCTTGATGCTGACTTTCTCGCACATATAATTTATGATGAAGAATCTGAAGATGATCTGAGAGAGGTATATTACAACCAACATAAAGTACAACGTGCCTTTATAATCATAATTTTTAAGCATCAGTACATTGAAAACTTCACGAAAAGCTAGCGCTATAAAAGCGAAATAAGCGCCCATTTTGGCGGTCATTTGCAGTCCAAATATTGAGTTCAAGTCGCGACATATTTTACGGAGTTCCAAATGAAGATGTCTGTAATAATACAGTATTCAATTGCATTGTGCGATCTATCGTTGTAACCAATATTAAAGAATGCAACCAAGTTTTGCCTGTTTTTAACCGTTTACAAAGAACAAATAATGCTAGTTTTACACAATAAATAATACTTGTCTTTGTTTACAACGTCATCTGTTGAAATTAGGACTCTTATGTTATTTTTTTCGGGAACGGTAAACGACTTAGATTAGAGAGTTATATATTTGTAATCGATTTAATGTGGATTTTAATGCAAAAAAACTGTCATTATCGAGCACCCAAAAATCAGGCGAAACGTTTAGGGACGCACTCTTTACACAGAATTCTTGTAATACATTACGATCCATGTAATACTTTCGTTGCTCGTAGATTTGGGATATGTAAGTAGGCGTGGTTGCAACGCGGAGTTTTCCCATGCCTTCTTTACTATATGCTTTTGGTCACTCTCTAATTTTCGAAGATGTCCGTTGACTTGATCAAATTTCAGTCCTATGTATCTAAATATAGAAAAGTAATGAATAATGACAGATATTTTTTAATGCAGACCTGGTCAATCCATGATCCGTAGGCCGCATTTAATGTACAAAATTATTTTTTGCGATATGCAGAATAATTTTTATACTACAGGATACATCACTGGCTTGCCACAGCTGTAGTCAGATATATATATATATATATATATATATATATATATATATATATATATATATATAT